>NW_027517975.1:0-37904 GCF_048772815.1 Callospermophilus lateralis
TACAAACCATATTGGATTTAGAGTACCAAATTCATCTATCTATACAAGAGAGAACAGAGTGAAACCTAAATATAAAAACTGCTACTGTAGACGAACGCTTTAACCTAGAAGAGCAAAATTTGGCGAGCCAAGTGGGATTTGTGTTGTGATCATTACCTCCAAGTATCATCAAGATTGGTTGAACAAATATTTGCGGGTATTTCAGAAACTCGTAATTTCGTAGAAGCTTTGCAACCCCTCTCAATGAAAGTGCTTTTCACAGTCTGTGCCTAGGGCTACTTGAAGAGGAAACAAACCATAGAGAGAAAACTGAGAACTACTTTAATTTGTCAAGTTTCAAAGAGCTACTACAAACCATGTTGGATTTAGAGTTCCAAATTCATCTACCTATATAGGAGAGAACAGAGTGAAACCTAAATTTAAAAACTGATACTGTAGAGAAACGCTTTAACCTAGAAGAACAAAATTTGGTGAGCCAACTGGGATTTGTGTACTGATCATTACCACCAAATATTATCAAGATTGGGTGAAAAAATATTTGATGGTATTTCGGAAACTAGTTATTTCTTAGACGCTTGGCAACCCCTCTCAATGTAAGTGCCTTTCCACAGTCTGTGCCTAGGGCCACTTGAAGAGGAAACAAACCATAGAGACAAAACTGAGAACTCCTTTATTTTGTCAAGTTTAAAAAAGCTACTACAAACCATGTTGGATTTAGAGTTCCAAATTCATCTATCTATATAGGAGAGAACAGAGGGAACCCTAAAAATATAAACTGCTACTGTAAACGAACGCTTCAACCTAGAAGAACACAATTTGGTGAGCAAGTGGGATTTGTGTACTGATCATTACCACAAAGTATCATCAAGATTGGGTGAAAAAATATTTGCTGGTATTTCGGAAACTCGTTATTTCCTAGAAGCTTGGCAACCCCTCTCAATGAAAGTGTTTTTCCACAGTCTGTGCCTAGGGCTACTTGAAGAGGAAACAAATAATAGAGACAAAACTGAGAACTTGTTTATTTTGTCAAGTTTCAGAATGCTACTACAAACCATGTTGGATTTAGAGTTCCAAATTCATCTATCTTTATAGGAGAGAACAGAGGAAACCTAAAAATAAAAACTGCTACTGTAAAGGAACGCTTCAAACTAGAAGAACAAAACTTGGTGAGCTAAGTGGGATATGTGTACTTGTCATTCCACCAAGTATCTTCAAGATTTGGTGAAAAATTATTTGCTGGTATTTCAGAAACTCGTTATTTCTTGGAAGCTTGGCAACCCCTTTAAATGAAAGTGCTTTTCCACAGTCTCTGCTTAGGGCTACTTGAAGAAGAAAACAAACCATAGAGACAAAACGGAGAACTACTTTGCTTTGTCAAGTTTCAAAGAGTTACTACAAACCATGTTGGATTTAGAGTTCCAAATTCATCTATCTATATAGGAGAGAACAGAGTGAAACCTAAATATAAAAACTGCTATTGTAGACGAACGCTTCAACTTCGAAGAACACAATTTGGTGAGCCATGTCGGATTGGTGTACTGATCATTACCACCATGTATCATAAGGATTGGGTGAAAAAATATTTGCTGGTATTTCGGAAACTCGTTATTTCTTAGATGCTTGGCAACCCCTCTCAATGAAAGTGCTTTTCCACAGTCTGTGCTTAGGGCTACTTGAAGAGGGAACAAACCATAGAGACAAAACTGAGAACTCCTTTATTTTGTCAAGTTTCTAAGAGCAACTACAAACCTTGTGGGATTTAGAGTTCCAAATTCATCTATCTATATAAGAAAGAACAGAGTGAAACCTACATATAGAAACTGCTACTGTAGACGAACGTTTCAACCTAGAAGAACACAATTTGGTGAGCCAAGTGGGATTTGTGTACTGATCATTACCACTACGTATCATTAAGATTTGGTGAAAATATATTTGGTATTTTGGAAACTCGTTATTTCTTAGAAGCTTGGCAACCCCTCTCAATGAAAATGCTTTTCCACAGTCTCTTCCAAGGGCTAATTGAAGAGGAAACAAACCATAGAGCCAAAACTGAGAACTACTTTATTTTGTCAAGTTTCAAAGAGCTACTACAAACCATGTTGTATTTAGAGTTCCAAATTCATCTATCTATATAGGAGAGAACAGAGTGAAACCTAAATACAAAAACTACTACTGTAGAGGAACGCTTCAAACTATAAGGTCAAAATTTGGTGAGCCAAGTGGGATTTTTGTACTGATCATTACTACCACGTAGCATCAAGATTGGGTAAAAAAATATTTGCTGTTATTTCTGAAACTCGTTATATCTTAGAAGGTTGGCAACCCCTCTCATTGAAAGTACTTTTCCGCAGTCTGTGCCTAGGGCTACTTGAAGAGGAAACAAAAAATAGAGACAAAACTGAGAACTCCTTTATTTATCAAGTTTCAAAGAGCTACTACAAACCATGTTGGATTTAGAGTTCCAAATTCATCTGTCTATATAGGAGAGAACAGAGTGAAACCTAAAAATAAAAACTGCTACTGTAAACGAACGCTTCACCCTAGAAGAACAAAATTTGGTGAGCCAAGTGGAATTTGTGTACTTGTCATTACCACCATGTATCATCCAGATTGGGTAAAAAATATTTGCTGGTATTTCGGAAATTCGTAATTTCTTGGAAGCTATGCAACCCATTTCCATGAAAGTGGTTTTCCACAGTCTCTGCTTAGGGCTATATGAAGAGGAAACAAACCATAGAGACAAAAGTGAGAACTAATTTTTTTGTAAAGTTTCAAAGAGCTACTACAAACCATGTTGGATTTAGAGTTCCAAATTCATCTATCTATACAGGAGAGAACAGAGGGAAACTTAAATATAAAAACTGCTACTTTAGTCGAACGCTTAAACCTAGAAGAACAAAATTTTTTGAGCTAAGTGGGATTTTTGTACTGATCATTGCCACGAAGTATCAACAAGATTGGGTGAAAAAATATTTGCAGGTATTTCGGAAACTTGTTATTTCTTAGAAGCTTGGCAACCCCTCTCAATGAAAGTGCTTTTCCACAGTCTGTGCCTAGGGCTACTTGAAGAGGAAACAAACCATAGAGACAAAACTGAGAACAACTTTATTTTGTCAAGTTTCAAAGAGCTACTACAAACCATGTTGGATTTAGAGTTCCAAATTCATCTATCTATATATAGAGAACAGAGTGAAACCTAAATATAAAAACTGCTACTGAGAACGAACGCTTCAACCTAGAAGAACACAATTTGGTGAGCCAAGTGGGATTTGTGTACTGATCATTAAGACTACATATTATCAAGATTGGGTGAAAAAATATTTGCTGGTATTTCGGAAACTGGTTATTTCTTAGAAGCTTGGCAATCCCTCTCAATGAAAGTGCTTTTCCACAGTCTGTGCCAAGGGCTAATTGAAGAGGAAAAAAAAAACATACGGACAATCTGAGAACTCTTTTATTTTGTCAAGTTTCAAAGAGCTACTACAAACCATGTTGGATTTAGAGTTCCAAATTCATCTATCTATACAGGAGAGAACAGAGGGAAACTTAAATATAAAAACTGTTACTTTAGATGAACGCTTAAACCTAGAAGAACAAAATTTGGTGAGCCAAGTGGGATTTTTGTACTGATCATTACCACGAAGTATCAACATGATTGGGTGAAAAAATATTTGCTGGTATTTCGGAAACTCGTTATTTCTTAGAAGCTTGGCAACCCCTCTCAATGAAAGTGCTTTTCCACAGTCTGTGCCTAGGGCTACTGGAAGAGGAAACAAACCATAGAGACAAAACTGAGAGCTACTTTATTCTGTCAAGTTTCAAAGAGCTACTACAAACCATTCTGGATTTAGAGTTCCAAATTCATCTATCTATATATAGAGAACAGAGCGAAACCTAAATATAAAAACTGCTACTGTAGACGAACTCTTCAACCTAGAAGAACACAATTTGGTGAGCCAAGTGGGATTTGTGTACTGATCATTACCACTACGTATAATCAACAGTGGGTGAAAAAAAATTTGCTGGTATTTCGGAAACTGGTTATTTCTTAGAAGCTTGGCAACCCCTCTCAATGAATGTGCTTTTCCACAGTCTGTGCCAAGGGCTAATTGAAGAGGAAAAAAAACCATACGGACAAAACTGAGAACTCTTTTATTTTGTCAAGTTTCAAAGAGCTACTACAAACCATGTTGGATTTAGAGTTCCAATTTCATCTATCAATATATGAGAGCACAGAGTAAAACCTAAAAATAAAAACTGCTGCTATAAACGAATGCTTCAACCTAGCAGGACAAAATTTGGTGAGCCAAGTGAGATTTGTGTACTTGTCATTACCACCAGTATCATCCAGAATGGGTGAAAAAATATTTACTAGTATTTCGGAAACTCGTAATTTCTTTGAAGCTTGGCAAACCCTTTCAATGAAAGTGCTTTTCCACAGTCTCAGCTTAGGGCTACCTGAAGAGGAAACAAACCATAGAAACAAAACTGAGAACTAATTTTTTTGTAAAGTTTCAACGTGCTACTACAAACCAAGTAGGATTTAGATTTCCAAATTCATCTATCTATATAGGAGAGAACAGAGGGAAACCTAAATATAAAAACTGCTACTGTAGACGAAAGCTCAAACCTAGAAGAACACAATTTGGTGAGCCAAGTGGGATTTGTGTACTGATCATTACCACCACGTATCATCAAGATTGGGTGAAAAAATATTTGCTGGTATTTCGGAAACTCGATATTTCTTAGAAGCTTGGCAACCCCTCTCAATGAAAGTGCTTCTCCACAGTCTGTGCCTACAACTTCTTGAAGCGGAAACAAACCATAGAGACAAAACTGAGAACTGCTATATTTTGTCAAGTTTCAAAGAGCTACTACAAACCATGTTGGAGTTAGAGATCCAAATTCATCTATCTATATAGGAGAGAACAGAGTGAAACCTAAAAATAAAAACTGCTACTGTAAACGAACGCTTCACCCTAGATAAACAAAATTTGGTGAGCCAAGTGGGATTTGTGTACTTGTCATTACCACCACGTATCATCAAGATTGGGTGAAAAAATATTTGCTGGTATTTCGGAAACTCGTTATTTCTTGGAAGCTTGGCAACACTTTTCAATGAAAGTGCATTTCCACAGTCTGTGCCTAGGGCTACTTGTAGAGGAAACAAAACAAAGAAAAAAAACTGAGAACTCCTTTATTCTATCACGTTTCAAAGAGCTACTACAAACCATGTTGGATTTAGAGTTCCAAATTCATCTATCTATACAGGAGAGAACAGACGGAAACTTAAATATAAAAACTGCTACTTTAGATGAACGCTTAAACCTAGAAGGACAAAATTTGGTGAGCCAAGTGGGATTTTTGTACTGATCATTACCACGAAGTATCAACAAGATTGGGTGAAAAAATATTTGCTGGTATTTCGGAAACTAGTTATTTCTTAGAAGCTTGGCAACCCCTCTCAATGAAAGTGCTTTTCCACAGTCTGTGCCTAGGGCTACTTGAAGAGGAAACAAACCATAGAGACAAAACTGAGAGCTACTTTATTCTTTCAAGTTTCAAAGAGCTACTACAAACTATGTTGGATTTAGAGTTCCAAATTCATCTATCTATATATAGAGAACAGAGTGAAACCTAAATATAAAAACTGCTACTGTAGACGAACTCTTCAACCTAGAAGAACACAATTTGGTGAGCCAAGTGGGATTTGTGTACTGATCATTACCACTACGTATAATCAACATTGGGTGAAAAAAAATTTGCTGGTATTTCGGAAACTGGTTATTTCTTAGAAGCTTGGCAACCCCTCTCAATGAAAGTGCTTTTCCACAGTCTGTGCCAAGGGCTAATTGAAGAGGAAACAAACCATACGGACAAAACTGAGAACTCCTTTATTTTGTCAAGTTTCAAAGAGCTACTACAAACCATGTTGGATTTAGAGTTCCAAATATATCTATCTATATAGGAGAAAACAGAATAAAACCTAAAAATAAATACTGCTACTATAAACGAATGCTTCAACCTAGCAGAACAAAATTTGGTGAGCCAAATGAGATTTGTGTACTTGTCATTACCACCACGTATCATCCAGAATGGGTGAAAAAATATTTGCTGGTATTTCGGAAACTCGTAATTTCTTGGAATCTTGGCAAACCCTTTCAATGAAAGTGCTTTTCCACAGTCTCGGCTTGGGGCTACCTGAAGAGGAAACAAACCATAGAGACAAAAGTGAGAACTACTTTTTTTCTAAAGTTTCAACGTGCTACTACAAACCAAGTAGGATTTAGATTTCCAAATTCATCTATCTATATAGGAGAGAACAGAGGGAAACCTAAATATAAAACCTGCTACTCTAGACGAAAGCTTCAACCTAGAAGAACACAATTTGGTGAGAAAAGTGGGATTTGTGTACTGATCATTACCACCACGTATCATCAAGATTGGGTGAAAAAATATTTGCTGGTATTTCGGAAACTCGTTATTTCTTTGAAGCTTGGCAAACCCTCTCAATGAAAGTGCTCTTCCACAGTCTGTGCCTAGGGTTTCTGAAGCGGAAACAAACCATAGAGACAAAACTGAGAACTCCTATATTTTGTCAAGTTTCAAAGAGCTACTACAAACCATGTTGGAGTTAGAGATCCAAATTCATCTATCTATATTGGAGAGAACAGAGTGGAACCTAAAAATAAAAACTGCTACTGTAAATGAACGCTTCAACCTAGAAGAACAAAATTTGGTGAGCCAAGTGGGACTTGTGTACTGATCATTACCACCAAGTATCATGATGATTGGGTGAAAAATATTTGCTGGTATTTCAGAAACTCGTTATTTCTTTGAAGCTTGGCAACCTTCTCAATTAAAGTGCTTTTCCAAAGTCTGTGCCTAGGGCTAATTGAAGAGGATACAAACCATAGAGACAAAACTGAGAACTCCTTTATTTTGTCAACGTTCAAAGAGCTACTACAAACCATGTTGGATTTAGAGTTCCAAATTCATCTATCTATATAGGAGAGAACAGAGGGAAACCTACATATAAAAACTGCTAATGTAGACGAATACTTCAACCTAGAAAAACACAATTTGGTGAGCCAAGTGGGATTTGTGTACTGATCATTACCACCAAGTATCATCAAGATTGGGTGAAAAAATAATTGCTGGTATTTCGGAACCTCGTTATTTCTTAGAAGCTTGGCAACCCCTCTCAATGAAAGTGCTTTTCCACAGTCTATTCCTAGGGCTTTGAAGAGGAAACAAACCATAGAGACAAAACTGAGAACTGCTTTATTTTGTCAAGTTTCAAAGAGCTACTACAAACCATGTTGGATTTAGAGTTCCAAATTTATCTATCTATATAGGACAGAACAGAGAGAAACCTAAATGTAAAAACTGCTGCTGTAGAAAAACGCTTCAACCTAGAAGAACACAATTTGGTGAGCAAGTGGGATTTGTGTCCTGATCATTACCACCAAGTATCATCAAGATTGGGTGAAAAAATATTTGCTGGTATTTCGGAAACTCGTTATTTCTTAGAAGATTGGCAACCCATCTCAATGAAAGTGCTTTTCCACAGTCTGTGCCTAGGGCTTCTTGAAGAGGAAACAAACCATATAGACAAAATGAGAACTCCTTTGTTTTGTCAAGTTTCACAGAGCTACTACAAACCCTTTTGGATTTAGAGTTCCAAATTCATCTATCTATATAGGAGAGAACAGAGGGAAACCTAAAAATAAAAACTGATACTGTAAACGAACGCTTCACCCTAGAAGAACAAAATTTGGTGAGCCAAGTGGGATTTGTGTACTTGTCATTACCACCACGTATCATCCAGATTGGGTGAAAAAGTATTTGCTGCTATTTCGGAATCTCATAATTTCTTGGAAGCTTGGCAACCCCTTTCAATGAAAGTGCTTTTCCACAGTCTCTGCTTAGGGCTACTTGAAGAGGAAACAAATCAAAGAGACAAAACTGAGAACTACTTTATTTTGTCAAGTTTCAAAGAGCTACAACAAACCATGTTGGATTTAGAGTTTCAAATTCATCTATCTATCTATATAGGAGAGAACAGAGGGAAACCTAAACATAAAAACTGCTACTGTAGACGAACGCTTCAACCTAGAAGAACAAAATTTGGTGAGCCAAGTGGGATTTGTGTCCTGACCTGATCATTACCACCAAGTATCATCAAGATTGGCTGAAAAAATATTTGCTGGTATTTCGGAAACTCGTTATTTCTTAGAAGCTTTGCAACCTCTCTGAATGAAAGTGCTTTTCCACAGTCTGTGCCTAGGGCTTCTTGAAGTGGAAACAAACCATATAGACAAAATGAGAACTCCTTTGTTTTGTCAAGTTTCACAGAGCTACTAAAAACCCTTTTGGATTTAGAGTTCCAAATTCATCTATCTATATAGGAGAGAACAGAGTGAAACCCAAAATTAAAAAATGCTACTGTAAACGAACGCTTCAACCTAGAAGAACACAATTTGGTGAGCCAAGTGGGATTTGTGTACGGATCACTACCACCACGTATCATCAAGATCGGGTGAAAAAATATTTGCTGGTATTTCGGAAACTCGTTATTTCTTAGATAATTGGCAACCCCTCTCAATTAAAGTGCTTTTCCACAATCTGGGCCTAGGGCTACCTCAAGAGGAAACAAACCATAGAGAAAAAACTGAGAACAACTTCATTTTGTCAAGTTTCAAAGAGATACTACAAACCATGTTGGATTTAGAGTACCAAATTTATCTATCTATACAGGTGAGAACAGAGTGAAACCTAAATATAAAAACTGCTACTGTAGACTAACGCTTAAACCTAGAAAAACAAAATTTGGTGAGCCAAGTGGGAATTGTGTACTCATCATTAGACCAAGTATCATCAAGATTGGGTGAAAAAATATTTGCTGGTATTTCGGAAACTCGTTATTACTTAGAAATTTGGCAACTTCTCTCAATGACAGTGCTTTTCCACAGTCTGTGCCTAGGGCTTCTTGAAGAGGAAACAAACCATATAGAAAAAACAGAGAACTCCTTTGTTTTGTCAAGTTTGAAATAGCTACTACGAACCATTTTGGATTTAGAGTTCCAAATTCATCTATCTATATAGGAGAGAACAGAGTGAAAAATAAAAATAAAAACTGATACAGTAAATGAAGGCATTACCCTAGAAGAACAAAATTTGGTGAGCCAAGTGGGATTTGTGTACTTGTCTTTACCACCACGTATCATCCAGATTGGGTGAAAAAGTATTTGCTGCTATTTCGGAAACTCGTAATTTCTTGGAAGCTTGGCAACCCCTTTCAATGAAAGTGTTTTTCCACAGTCTCTGCTTAAAGGTACTTGAAGAGGAAACAAATCACAGAGACAAAACTAAGAACTCCTTTATTTTCTCAAGTTTCAACGAGCTACTACAAACCATGTTGGATTTAGAGTTCCCAATTCATGTATCTATGTAGGAGAGAACAGAGGGAAACCTAAATATAAAAACTGCTACTGTAGACGAACGCTTCAAGCTAGAAGAACACAATTTGGTGAGCCAAGTGGGATTTGTGTACTGATCATTACCACCACGTGTCATCAAGATTGGGTGAAAAAATATTTGCTGGTATTTGGAAACCCATAATTTTTTGGGAGCTTGGCAAACCCTTTCAATGAAAGTGCTTTTCCACAGTCTCTGCTTAGGGCTACATGAAGAGGAAACAAATCATAGAGACAAAACTGAGTACTCCTTTATTTTGTCAAGTTTCAAAGAGCTACTACAAACCATGTTGGATTTGGAGTTCCAAATTCATCTATCTATATATTAGAGAACAGAGGGAAACCTAAAAATATAAACTGCTACTCTAAAAGAACGCTTCATCCTAGAAGAACAAAATTTGGTGAGCCAAGTGGGATTTGTGTCCTTGTCATTACCACCAAATATCATCAAGATTGGCTGAAAAAATATTTGCTGGTATTTCGGAAACTCGTTATTTCTAGAAGCCTGGCAAACCCTCTCAATGAAAGTGCTTTTCCACAGTCTCTGCCTAGGGCTTCTTGAAGAGGAAACAAAACATAGAGACAAAACTGAGAACTTCTTCATTTTGTCAAGTTTCAAAGAGCTACTACAATGCATGTTGGATTTAGAGTTCCAATTTCATCTATCTATATAAAAAAGAACAGAGTGAAAATTAAAAATAAAAACTGCTACTGTAAACGAACGCTTCAACCGAGAAGAACAGAATTTGGTGAGCAAAGTGGGATTTGTGTACTTTTCATTACCACCAAGTATCATCAAGATGGGGTGAAAAAATATTTGCTCGTATTTCGGAAACCCGTAATTTCTTGGAAGCTTGGCAACCCCTTTCAATGGAAGTGCTTTTCCACAGTCTCTTCCTGGGCTACTTGAAGAAAAAACAAACCATAGAGACAAAACTGAAAACATTTTTATTTTGTCAAGTTTCAAGGAGCTACTACAAACCATGTTGGATTTAGAGTTCCAAATTCATCTATCTATATAGGAGAGAACAGAGGGAAACCTAAAAATAAAAACTGCTCTTGTAAACGAATGCTTCAACCTAGAAGAGCAAAATTTGGTGAGCCAAGTGGGATTTGTGCACTTTTAAATATCACCAAATATCATCAAGATTGGGTGAAAAAATATTTGCTGGTATTTTGGAAACCCGTAATGTTTTGGGAGCTTGGCAAACCCTTTCAATGAAAGTGCTTTTCCACAGTCTCTGCTTAGGGCTACTTGAAGAGGAAACAAATCAAAGAGACAAAACTGAGAACTACTTTATTTTGTCAAGTTTCAAAGAGCTACAACAAACCATGTTGGATTTAGAGTTTCAAATTCATCTATCTATCTATATAGGAGAGAACAGAGGGAAACCTAAACATAAAAACTGCTACTGTAGACGAACGCTTCAACCTAGAAGAACAAAATTTGGTGAGCCAAGTGGGATTTGTGTCCTGACCTGATCATTACCACCAAGTATCATCAAGATTGGCTGAAAAAATATTTGCTGGTATTTCGGAAACTCGTTATTTCTTAGAAGCTTTGCAACCTCTCTGAATGAAAGTGCTTTTCCACAGTCTGTGCCTAGGGCTTCTTGAAGTGGAAACAAACCATATAGACAAAATGAGAACTCCTTTGTTTTGTCAAGTTTCACAGAGCTACTAAAAACCCTTTTGGATTTAGAGTTCCAAATTCATCTATCTATATAGGAGAGAACAGAGTGAAACCCAAAATTAAAAAATGCTACTGTAAACGAACGCTTCAACCTAGAAGAACACAATTTGGTGAGCCAAGTGGGATTTGTGTACGGATCACTACCACCACGTATCATCAAGATCGGGTGAAAAAATATTTGCTGGTATTTCGGAAACTCGTTATTTCTTAGATAATTGGCAACCCCTCTCAATTAAAGTGCTTTTCCACAATCTGGGCCTAGGGCTACCTCAAGAGGAAACAAACCATAGAGAAAAAACTGAGAACAACTTCATTTTGTCAAGTTTCAAAGAGATACTACAAACCATGTTGGATTTAGAGTACCAAATTTATCTATCTATACAGGTGAGAACAGAGTGAAACCTAAATATAAAAACTGCTACTGTAGACTAACGCTTAAACCTAGAAAAACAAAATTTGGTGAGCCAAGTGGGAATTGTGTACTCATCATTAGACCAAGTATCATCAAGATTGGGTGAAAAAATATTTGCTGGTATTTCGGAAACTCGTTATTACTTAGAAATTTGGCAACTTCTCTCAATGACAGTGCTTTTCCACAGTCTGTGCCTAGGGCTTCTTGAAGAGGAAACAAACCATATAGAAAAAACAGAGAACTCCTTTGTTTTGTCAAGTTTGAAATAGCTACTACGAACCATTTTGGATTTAGAGTTTCAAATTCATCTATCTATATAGGAGAGAACAGAGTGAAAAATAAAAATAAAAACTGATACAGTAAATGAAGGCATTACCCTAGAAGAACAAAATTTGGTGAGCCAAGTGGGATTTGTGTACTTGTCTTTACCACCACGTATCATCCAGATTGGGTGAAAAAGTATTTGCTGCTATTTCGGAAACTCGTAATTTCTTGGAAGCTTGGCAACCCCTTTCAATGAAAGTGTTTTTCCACAGTCTCTGCTTAAAGGTACTTGAAGAGGAAACAAATCACAGAGACAAAACTAAGAACTCCTTTATTTTCTCAAGTTTCAACGAGCTACTACAAACCATGTTGGATTTAGAGTTCCCAATTCATGTATCTATGTAGGAGAGAACAGAGGGAAACCTAAATATAAAAACTGCTACTGTAGACGAACGCTTCAAGCTAGAAGAACACAATTTGGTGAGCCAAGTGGGATTTGTGTACTGATCATTACCACCACGTGTCATCAAGATTGGGTGAAAAAATATTTGCTGGTATTTGGAAACCCATAATTTTTTGGGAGCTTGGCAAACCCTTTCAATGAAAGTGCTTTTCCACAGTCTCTGCTTAGGGCTACATGAAGAGGAAACAAATCATAGAGACAAAACTGAGTACTCCTTTATTTTGTCAAGTTTCAAAGAGCTACTACAAACCATGTTGGATTTGGAGTTCCAAATTCATCTATCTATATATTAGAGAACAGAGGGAAACCTAAAAATATAAACTGCTACTCTAAAAGAACGCTTCATCCTAGAAGAACAAAATTTGGTGAGCCAAGTGGGATTTGTGTCCTTGTCATTACCACCAAATATCATCAAGATTGGCTGAAAAAATATTTGCTGGTATTTCGGAAACTCGTTATTTCTAGAAGCCTGGCAAACCCTCTCAATGAAAGTGCTTTTCCACAGTCTCTGCCTAGGGCTTCTTGAAGAGGAAACAAAACATAGAGACAAAACTGAGAACTTCTTCATTTTGTCAAGTTTCAAAGAGCTACTACAATGCATGTTGGATTTAGAGTTCCAATTTCATCTATCTATATAAAAAAGAACAGAGTGAAAATTAAAAATAAAAACTGCTACTGTAAACGAACGCTTCAACCGAGAAGAACAGAATTTGGTGAGCAAAGTGGGATTTGTGTACTTTTCATTACCACCAAGTATCATCAAGATGGGGTGAAAAAATATTTGCTCGTATTTCGGAAACCCGTAATTTCTTGGAAGCTTGGCAACCCCTTTCAATGGAAGTGCTTTTCCACAGTCTCTTCCTGGGCTACTTGAAGAAAAAACAAACCATAGAGACAAAACTGAAAACATTTTTATTTTGTCAAGTTTCAAGGAGCTACTACAAACCATGTTGGATTTAGAGTTCCAAATTCATCTATCTATATAGGAGAGAACAGAGGGAAACCTAAAAATAAAAACTGCTCTTGTAAACGAATGCTTCAACCTAGAAGAGCAAAATTTGGTGAGCCAAGTGGGATTTGTGCACTTTTAAATATCACCAAATATCATCAAGATTGGGTGAAAAAATATTTGCTGGTATTTTGGAAACCCGTAATGTTTTGGGAGCTTGGCAAACCCTTTCAATGAAAGTGCTTTTCCACAGTCTCTGCTTAGGGCTACCTGAAGAGGAAACAAATCATAGAGAAAAAACTGAGTACTCCTTTATTTTGTCAAGTTTCAAAGAGCTACTACAAACCATGTTGGATTTAGAGTTCCAAATTCATCTATCTATATAGGATAGAACAGAGGGAAACCTAAAAATATAAACTGCTACTCTAAAAGAACGCTTCATCCTAGAAGAACAAAATTTGGTGAGACAAGTGGGATTTGTGTCCTTGTCATTACCACCAAATATCATCAAGATTGGGTGAAAAAATGTTTGCTGGTATTTCGGAAACTCGTTATTTCTTAGAAGCCTGGCAACCCCTCTCAATGAAAGTGCTTTTCCACAGTCTCTGCCTAGGGCTACTTGAAGAGGAAACAAAACATAGAGACATAACTGAGAACTTCTTCATTTTGTCAAGTTTCAAAGAGCTACTACAATGCATGTTGGATTTAGAGTTCCAAATTCATCTATCTATATAAAAAAGAACAGAGTGAAACCTAAAAATAAAAACTGCTACTGTAAACGAACGCTGCAACCTAGAAGAACAAAATTTGGTGAGCCAAGTGGGATTTGTGTACTTTTCATTACCACCAAGTATCATCAAGATTGGGTGAAAAAATATTTTCTGGTATTTCGGAAACCCGTAATTTCTTGGAAGCTTGGTAACCCCTTTCAATGGAAGTGCTTTTCAACAGTCTATGCCTGGGCTACTTGAAGAGGAAACAAATCATAGAGACAAAAATGAGAACTCCTTTATTTTGTCTAATTTCAAAGAGCTACTACAAACCATGTTGGATTTAGAGTTCCAAATTCATCTATCTATATAGGAGATAACAGAGGGACACCTAAAAATATAAACTGCAACTGTAAACGAACCCTTCAACCTAGAAGAACCAAATTTGGTGAGTCAAGTGGGATTTGTGTACTGATCATTACCACCAGTATCATCAAGATTGTGTGAAAAAAATATTTGCTGTTATTTTGGAAACTCGTTATTTCTTAGAAGCGTGGCAACAACTCTCAATGAAAGGGCTTTTCCACAGTCTGTGCCTAGGGCTACTTAAAGAGGAAACAAACCATAGAGACAAAACTGAGAACTCCTTTATTTTGTCAAGTTTCAAAGAGCTACTACAAACCATGTTGGATTTAGAGTTCCAAATTCATCTATCTATATAGGAGAGAAGAGAGGGACTCCTAAAAATAAAAACTGCTCTTTTAAACGAACGCTTCAACCTAGAAGAGCAAAATTTGGTGAGCCAAGTGGGATTTGTGTACTTGTAATTACCACCAAACATCATCAAGATTGGGTGAAAAAATATTTGCTGGTATTTTGGAAACCCGTAATTTTTTGGAGCTTGGTAAACCCTTTCAATGAAAGTGCTTTTCCACAGTCTCTGCTTAGGGCTACTTGCAGAGGAAACAAATCATAGAGACAAAACTGAGTACTCCTTTATTTTGTGAAGTTTCAAAAAGCTACTAGAAACCATGTTGGATTTAGAGTTCCAAATTCATCTATCTATGTAGGAGAGAACAGAGTGAAACCTAAAAATAAAAACTGCTACTGTAAACGAACGCTTCAACCTAGAAGAACAAAATTTGGTGAGCCAAGTGGGATTTGTGTACTTGTAATTACCACCAAGTATCATCAAGATTCGGTGAAAAAATATTTGCTGGTATTTCGTAAACTCATAATTTCTTGGAAGCTTGGCAACCCCTTTCAATGGAAGTGCTTTTCCACAGTCTCTGCCTGGGCTACTTGAAGAGGAAACAAATCATAGATACAAAACTGAGAACTCCTTTATTTTGTCTAGTTTCAAAGAGCTACTACAATCCATGTTGGATTTAGAGTTCCAAATTCATCTATCTATATAGGAGAGAACAGAGGGAAACCTAAAAATATAAACTGCTAATCTAAAAGAACGCTTCAAGCTAGAAGAACAAAATTTGGTGAGCCAAGTGGGATTTGTGTCCTTGTCATTACCACCAAATATCATCAAGATTGGGTGAAAAAATATTTCTGGTATTTCGGAAACACTTTATTTCTTAGAAGCCTGGCAACCCCTCTCAATGAAAGTGCTTTTCCACAATGTCTGCCTGGGGCTTCTTGAAGAGGAAACAAAACATAGAGACAAAACTGAGAACTTCTTCATTTTGTCAAGTTTCAAAGAGCTACTACAATGCATGTTGGATTTAGAGTTCCAAATTCATCTATCTATATAAAAAAGAACAGAGTGAAACCTAAAAATAAAAACTGCTACTGTAAAAGAACGCTTCAACCTAGAAGAATATAATTTGGTGAGCCAAGTGGGATTTGTGTTCTTTTCATTACCACCAAGTATCATCAAGATGGGGTGAAAAAATATTTGCTGGTATTTCGGAAACCCGTAATTTCTTGGAAGCTTGGCAACCCCTTTCAATGGAAGTGCTTTTCCACAGTCTCTGCCTGGGCTACTTGAAGAGGACACAAATCATAGAGACAAAAATGAGAACTCCTTTATTTTGTCTAATATCAAAGAGCTACTACAAACCATGTTGGATTTAGAGTTCCAAATTCATCTATCTATATAGGAGAGAACAGAGGGAAACCTAAAAATATAAACTGCTAGTGTAAACGAAGGCTTCAACCTAGAAGAACAAAATTTGGTGAGCCAAGTGGGATTTGAGTACTTGTCATTACCACCAAGTATCATCAGTTTGGGTGAAAAAATATTTGCTGGTATTTCGGAAACTCGTAATTTCATGGAAGCTTGGCAACCCCTTTCAATGAAAGTGCTTTTCCACAGTCTCTGCTTAGGGATACTTGAGAAGGAAACAAATCATAGAGACAAAACTGAGAACTTCTTTATTTTGCCAAGTGTCAAAGAGCTACTACAAACCATGTTGGATTTAGAGTTCCAAATAAATCTATCTATATAGGAGATAACAGAGGGACACCTAAAAATATAAACTGCAACTGTAAACGAACGCTTCAAGCTAGCAGAAGCAAATTTGGTGAGTCAAGTGGGATTTGTGTACTGATCATTACCACCAGTATCATCAAGATTGTGTGAAAAAATATTTGCTGGTATTTTGGAAACTCGTTATTTCTTAGAAGCTTGGCAACAACTCTCAATGAAAGGGCTTTTCCACAGTCTGTGCCTAGGGCTACATAAAGAGGAAACAAACCATAGACAAAACTGAGAACTCCTTTATTTTGTCAAGTTTCAAAGAGCTACTACAAACCATGTTGGATTTAGAGTTCCAAATTCATCTATCTATATAGGAGAGAACAGAGGGACTCCTAAAAATAAAAACTGCTCTTTTAAACGAACGCTTCAACCTAGAAGAGCAAAATTTGGTGAGCCAAGTGGGATTTGTGTACTTGTAATTACCACCAAATATCATCAAGATTGGGTGAAAAAATATTTGCTGGTATTTCAGAAACCCGTAATTTTTTGGGAGCTTGGTAAACCATTTCAATGAAAGTGCTTTTCCACAGTCTCAGCTTAGGGCTACTTGAAGAGGAAACAAATCATAGAGACAAAACTGAGTACTCCTTTATTTTGTGAAGTTTCAAAGAGCTACTACAAACCATGTTGGATTTAGAGTTCCAAATTCATCTATCTATGTAGGAGAGAACAGAGTGAAACCTAAAAATAAAAACTGCTACTGTAAACGAACGCTTCAAACTAGAAGAACAAAATTTGGTGAGCCAAGTGGGATTTGTGTACTTGTCATTACCACCAAGTATCATCAAGATTGGGTGAAAAAATATTTGCTGGTATTTCGGACACCCGTAATTTCTTGGAAGCTTGGCAACCCTTTTCAATGGAAGTGCCTTTCGACATTCGCTGAGTGGGCTACTTGAAGACGAAACAAATCATAGAGACAAAACTGAGAACTCCTTTATTTTGTCTAGTTTCAAAGAGCTACTACAAACCATGTTGGATTTAGAGTTCCAAATTCATCTATCTATATAGGAGAGAACAGAGGGAAACCTAAAAATATAAACTGCTAATCTAAAAGAACGCTTCAAGCTAGAAGAACAAAATTTGGTGATCCAAGTGGGATTTGTGTCCTTGTCATTACCACCTAATATCATCAAGATTGGGTGAAAAAATATTTGCTGGTATTTCGGAATCTCGTTATTTCTTAGAAGCCTGGCAACCCCTCTCAATGAAAGTGCTTTTCCACAGTCTCTGCCTAGGGCTACTTGAAGAGGAAATAAAACATAGAGACAAAACTGAGAACTTCTTCATTTTGTCAAGTTTCAAAGAGCTACTACAAACCATGTTGGATTTAGAGTTCCAAATTCATTTATCTATATAGGAGAGAACTGAGGGAAACCTAAAAATAAAAACTGCTACTGTAAACGAACGCTTCAACCTAGAAGAACATAATTTGGTGAGCCAAGTGGGCTTTGTGTACTTTTCATTACCACCAAGTATCATCAAGATGGGGTGATAAAATATTTGCTGGTATTTCGGAAACCCGTAATTTCTTGGAAGCTTGGCAAACCCTTTCAGTGGAAGTGCTTTTCCACAGTCTCTGCCTGGGCTACTTGAAGAGGACACAAATCATAGAGACAAAAATGAGAACTCCTTTATTTTGTCTAATTTCAAAGAGCTACTACAAACCATGTTGGATTTAGAGTTCCAAATTCATCTATCTATATAGGAGAGAACAGAGGGAAACCTAATAATATAAAATGCTAGTGTAAACGAACGCTTCAACCTAGAAGAACAAAATTTGGTGAGCCAAGTGGGATTTGAGTACTTGTCATTACCACCAAGTATCATCAGTTTGGGTGAAAAAATATTTGCTGGTATTTCGGAAACTCGTAATTTCATGGAAGCTTGGCAACCCCTTTCAATGAAAGTGCTTTTCCACAGTCTCTGCTTAGGGATACTTGAGAAGGAAACAAATCATAGAGACAAAACTGAGAACTTCTTTATTTTGCCAAGTGTCAAAGAGCTACTACAAACCATGTTGGATTTAGAGTTCCAAATAAATCTATCTATATAGGAGATAACAGAGGGACACCTAAAAATATAAACTGCAACTGTAAACAAACGCTTCAACCTAGCAGAACCAAATTTGGTGAGTCAAGTGGGATTTGTGTACTGATCATTACCACCAGTATCATCAAGATTGTGTGAAAAAATATTTGCTGGTATTTTGGAAACTCGTTATTTCTTAGAAGCTTGGCACCAACTCTCAATGAAAGGGCTTTGCCACAGTCTGTGCCTAGGGCTACTTAAAGAGGAAACAAACCATAGAGACAAAACTGAGAACTCCTTTATTTTGTCAAGTTTCAAAGAGCTACTACAAACCATGTTGGATTTAGAGTTCCAAATTCATCTATCTATATAGGAGAGAACTGAGGGACTCCTAAAAATAATAACTGCTCCTTTAAACGAACGCTTCAACCTAGAAGAGCAAAATTTGGTGAGCCAAGTGGGATTTGTGTACTTGTAATTACCACCAAATATCATCAAGATTGGGTGAAAAAATATTTGCTGGTATTTCAGAAACCCGTAATTTTTTGGGAGCTTGGTAAACCCTTTCAATGAAAGTGCTTTTCCACAGTCTCAGCTTAGGGCTACTTGAAGAGGAAACAAATCATAGAGACAAAACTGAGTACTCCTTTATTTTGTGAAGTTTCAAAGAGCTACTAGAAACCATGTTGGATTTAGAGTTCCAAATTCATCTATCTATGTAGGAGAGAACAGAGTGAAACCTAAAAATAAAAACTGCTACTGTAAACGAACGCTTCAACCTAGAAGAACAAAATTTGGTGAGCCAAGTGGGATTTGTGTACTTGTCATTACCACCAAGTATCATCAAGATTGGGTGAAAAAATATTTGCTGGTATTTCGGAAACCCGTAATTTCTTGGAAGCTTGGCAACCCTTTTCAATGGAAGTGCCTTTCCACATTCGCTGCCTGGGCTACTTGAAGACGAAACAAATCATAGAGACAAAACTGAGAACTTCTTTATTTTGTCTAGTTTCAAAGAGCTACTACAAACCATGTTGGATTTAGAGTTCCAAATTCATCTATCTATATAGGAGAGAACAGAGGGAAACCTAAAAATATAAACTGCTAATCTAAAAGAACGCTTCAAGGTAGAAGAACAAAATTTGGTGATCCAAGTGGGATTTGTGTCCTTGTCATTACCACCAAATATCATCAAGATTGGGTGAAAAAATATTTGCTGGTATTTCGGAATCTCGTTATTTCTTAGAAGCCTGGCAACCCCTCTCAATGAAAGAGCTTTTCCACAGTCTCTGCCTAGGGATAATTGAAGAGGAAACAAAACATAGAGACAAAACTGATAACTCCTTCATTTTGTCAAGTTTCAAAGAGCTACTACAAACCATGTTGGATTTAGAGTTCCAAATTCATCTATCTATATAGGAGAGAACAGAGTGAACCCTAAAAATAAAAACGGCTACTGTAAACGAACGCTTCAACCTAGAAGAACAAAATTTGGTGAGCCAAGTGGGATTTGTGTACTTGTCAATACCACCAAGTATCATCAAGTTTGGGTGAAAAAATATTTGCTGGTATTTCAGAATCTCGTTATTTCTTAGAAGCCTGGCAACCCCTCTCAATGAAAGTGCTTTTCCACAGTCTCTGTCTAGGGATACTTGAAGAGGAAACAAAACATAGAGACAAAACTGAGAACTTCTTCATTTTGTCAAGTTTCAAAGAGCTACTACAATGCATGTTGGATTTAGAGTTCCAAATTCATCTATCTATATAAAAAAGAACAGAGTGAAACCTAAAAATAAAAACTGCTACTGTAAACGAACGCTTCAACCTAGAAGAACATAATTTGGTGAGCCAAGTGGGCTTTGTGTACTTTTCATTACCACCAAGTATCATCAAGATGGGGTGATAAAATATTTGCTGGTATTTCGGAAACCCGTAATTTCTTGGAAGCTTGTCAACCCCTTTCAGTGGAAGTGCTTTTCCACAGTCTCTGCCTGGGCTACTTGAAGAGGAAACAAATCATAGAGACCAAACTGAGAACTCCTTTATTTTGTTTAGTTTCAAAGAGCTACTACAAACCATGTTGGATTTAGAGTTCCAAATTCATCTATCTATATAGGAGCGAACAGAAGGAAACCTAAAAATATAAACTGCTACTGTAAACGAACGCTTCAACCTAGAAGAACAAAATTTGGTGAGCCAAGTGGGATTTGAGTACTTGTCATTACCACCAAGTATCATCAAGATTGGGTGAAAAAATATTTGCTGGTATTTCGGAAACTAGTAATTTCTTGGAAGCTTGGCAACCCCTATCAATGAAAGTGCTTTTCCACAGTCTCTGCTTAGGGATACTTGAGAAGGAAACAAATCATAGAGACAAAACTGAGAACTCCTTTATTTTGCCAAGTGTCAAAGAGCTACTACAAACCATGTTGGATTTAGAGTTCCAAATTCATCTATCTATATAGGAGAGAACAGAGGGACACCTAAAAATATAAACTGCAACTGTAAACGAACGCTTCAACCTAGAAGAACCGAATTTGGTGAGTCAAGTGGGATTTGTGTACTGATCATTACCACCAGTATCATCAAGATTTGGTGAAAAAATATTTGCTGGTATTTTGGAAACTCGTTATTTCTTAGAAGCTTGGCAACAACTCTCAATTAAAGGGCTTTTCCACAGTTGTGCCTAGGGATAATTAAAGAGGAAACAAACCATAGAGACAAAACTGAGAACTCCTTTATTTTGTCAAGTTTCAAAGAGCTACTACAAACCATGTTGGATTTAGAGTTCCAAATTCATCTATCTATATAGGAGAGAACAGAGGGAAACCTAAAATTAAAAACTGCTCTTGTAAACGAACGCTTCAACCTAGAAGAGCAAAATTTGGTGAGCCAAGTGGGATTTGTGTACTTGTAATTACCACCAAATATCATCAAGATTGGGTGAAAAAATATTTGCTGGTATTTCGGAAACCCGTAATTTCTTGGAAGCTTGGCAACCCTTTTCAATGGAAGTGCTTTTCCACAGTCTCTGCCTGGGCTACTTGAAGTGGAAACAAATCATATAAACAAAACTGAGAACTCCTTTATTTTGTCTAATTTCAAAGAGCTACTACAATCCATGTTGTATTTAGAGTTCCAAATTCATCTATCTATATAGGAGAGAACAGAGGGAAACCTAAAAATATAAACTGCTACTGTAAACGAACGCTTCAACCTAGAAGAACAAAATTTGGTGAGCCAAGTGGGATTTGAATACTTGTCATTACCACCAAGTATCATCAAGATTGGGTGAAAAAATATTTGCTGGTATTTCGTAAACTCGTAATTTCTTGGAAGCTTGGCAACCCCTTTCAATGAAAGTGCTTTTCCACAGTCTATGCTTAGGGATACGTGAGAAGGAAACAAATCATAGAGACAAACCTGAGAACTCCTTTATTTTGCCAAGTGTCAAAGAGCTACTACAAACCATGTTGGATTTAGAGTTCCAAATTCATCTATCTATATAGTAGAGAACAGAGGGATACCTAAAAATATAAACTGCTACTGTAAACTAACGCTTCAACCTAGAAAAACAAAATTTGGTGAGTCAAGTGGGATTTGTGTACCGATCATTACCACCAAGTATCATCAAGATTGGGTGAAAAAATATTTGCTGGTATTTCGAAAACTCGTTATTTCTTAGAAGCTTGGCAATACCTCTCAATGAATTAGCTTTTCCCCAGTCTGTGCCTAGGGCTATTTGAAGAGGAAACAAACCGTAGAAACAAAACTGAGAACTTTTTTATTTTGTCAAGTTTCAAAGAGCTACTACAAACCATGTTGGATTTAGAGTTCCAAATTCATCTATCTATATAGGAGAGAACAAAGGGAAACCTGAAAATATAAACTGCTACTGTAAACGAATGCTTCAACCTAGAAGAACAAAATTTGGTGACCCAGTGGGATTTGTGTACTTGTCATTACCACCAAGTATCATCAAGATTGGGTGAAAAAATATTTGCTGGTATTTCGGAAACTCGTTATTTCTTAGAAGCCTGGCAACCCCTCTCAATGAAAGTGCTTTTTCACAGTCTGTGCCTAGGGCTACTTGAATAGGAAACAA
This sequence comes from Callospermophilus lateralis, assembly GCF_048772815.1. Classification (NCBI taxonomy): domain Eukaryota; kingdom Metazoa; phylum Chordata; class Mammalia; order Rodentia; family Sciuridae; genus Callospermophilus; species Callospermophilus lateralis. The sequence continues at coordinate 22,601 of NW_027517975.1, forward strand.
AACATGGAGACAAAACTGAGAACTCCTTCATTTTGTCAAGATTCAAAGAGCTACTACAAACCATGTTGGATTTAGAGTTCCAAATTCATCTATCTATATATCAGAGAAGAGTGTGAAACCTAAAAATAAAAACTGCTACTGTAAACGAACACTTCAACCTAGAAGAACACAATTTGGTGAGCCAAGTGGGATTTGTGTACTTGTCATAACACCAAGTATCATCAAGATTGGGTGAAAAACTGTTTTCTGGTATTTCGGAAACTCCTAATTTCTTGGAAGCTTGGCAACCCCTTTCAATGAAAGTGCTTTTCCACAGTCTCTGCTTAGGGCTACTTGAAGAGGAAACAAATCATAGAGACAAAACTGAGAATTCCTAAATTTTGTCAAGTTTCAAAAAGCTACTACAAACCATGTTGGATTTAGAGTTCCAAATTCGTCTATCTATATAGGAGAGAGCAGAGTGAAACCTAAAAATAAAAACTGCTACTGTAAACGAACGCTTCAACCTAGAAGACCAAAATTTGGTGAGCCAAGTGGGATTTGTGTACTTGTCATTACCACCAAGTATCATCAAGATTGGGTGAAAAAATATTTGCTGGTATTTCGGAAACCCGTAATTTCTTGGAAGCTTGGCAACCCCTTTCAATGGAAGTGCTTTTCCACAGTCGCTGCCTGGGCTACATGTAGAGGAAACAAATCATAGAGACAAAACTGAGAACTCCTTTTTTTTGTCAAGTTTCAAAGAGCTACTACAAACCATGTTGGATTTAAAGTTCCAAATTCATCTATCTATATAGGAGAGAACAGAGGGATACCTAAAAATATAAACTGCTACTGTAAACTAACGCTTCAACCTAGAAAAACAAAATTTGGTGAGTCAAGTGGGATTTGTGTACCGATGATTACCACCAAATAACATCAAGACTGGGTGAAAAAATATTTGCTGGTATTTCGGAAACTCGTTATTTCTTAGAACCTTGGCAACCCCTCTCAAAAAATGTGCTTTTCCCCAGTCTGTGCCTAGGGCTTCTTGAAGAGGAAATAAACCATAGAGACAAAACTGAGAACTTTTTTATTTTGTCAATTTTCAAAGAGCTCCTACAAACCATGTGGGATTTAGAGTTCCAAATTCATCTATCTATATAGGAGAGAACAGAGGGATACCTAAAAATATAAACTGCTACTGTAAACTAACGCTTCAACCTAGAAAAACCAAATTTGGTGAGTCAAGTGGGATTTGTGTACCGATGATTACCACCAAATATCATCAAGACTGGGTGAAAAAATATTTGCAGGTATTTCGGAAACTCGTTATTTCTTAGAAGCTTGGCAACCCCTCTCAATAAATGTGCTTTTCCCCAGTCTGTGCCTAGGGCTACTTGAAGAGGAAACAAACCATAGAGACAAAACTGAGAACTTTTTTATTTTGTCAAGTTTCAAAGAGCTACTACAAACCATGTGGGATTTAGAGTTCCAAATTCATCTATCTATATAGGAGAGAACAGGGGGAAACCTAAAAATAACAACTGCTACTGTAAACGAACGCTTCAACCTGGATGAGCAAAATTTGGTTAGCCAAGTGGGATTTGTGTACTTATCATTACCAAGAAGTATCATCAAGATTGGGTGAAAAACTGTTTGCTGGTATTTCGGAAACTCCTAATTTCTTGGAAGCTTGGAAACCCCTTTCAATGAAAGTGCTTTTCCACAGTCTCTGCTTTGGGATACTTGAGGAGGAAACAAATCATAGAGACAAAACTGAGAACTCCTTTATTTTCTCAAGTTTCAAAGAGCTACTACAAACCATGTTGGATTTAGGGTTCCAAATTCGTCTATCTATATAGGAGAGAACAGAGTCAAACCTAAAAATAAAAACTGCTACGGTAAACGAACGCTTCAAGCTAGAAGAACAAAATTTGGTGAGCCAAGTGGGATTTTTGTACTTGTCATTACCACCAAGTATCATCAAGTTTGGCTGAAAAAATATTTGCTGGTATTTCGGAAACCCGTAATTTCTTGGAAGCTTGGCAACCCCTTTCAATGGAAGTGCTTTTCCACAGTCGCTGCCTGGGCTACATGTAGAGGAAACAAATCACAGAGACAAAACTGAGAACTCCTTTTTTTTGTCAAGTTTCAAAGAGCTACTACAAACCATGTTGGATTTAAAGTTCCAAATTCATCTATCTATATAGGAGAGAACACAGGGAAACCTGAACATATAAACTGCTACTGTAAACGAATGCTTCAACCTAGAAGAACAAAATTTGATGAGCCAAGTGGGATTTGTGTACTACTCATTACCACCAAGTATCATCAAGATTGGGTGAAAAAATATTTGCTGGTATTTCGGAAACTCGTTATTTCTTAGAAGCCTGGCAACCCCTCTCAATGAAAGGGCTCTTTCACAGTCTGTGCCTAGGGCTACTTGAGGAGAAAACAAAACATAGAGACAAAACTGAGAACTCCTTCATTTTGTCAAGTTTCAAAGAGCTACTACAAACCATGTTGGATTTAGAGTTCCAAATTCATTTATCTATATAGAAGAGAACTGAGGGAAACCTAAAAATAAAAACTGCTACTGTAAACGAAAGCTTCAACCTAGAATAACAAAATTTACTGAGCCAAGTGGGATTTGTGTACTGATTATTACCAATAAGTATCATCAAGATTGGGTGAAAAATTATTTGCTGGTATTTCGGAAACTCGTAATTTCTTGGTAGCTTGGCAACCCCTTTTAATGAAAGTGCTTTTCCACAGTCTCTGCTTAGGGCTACTTGAAGAAAAATCAAACCATAGAGACAAAAGTGAGAACTCCTTTATTTTGTCAAGTTTCAAAGAGCTTCTACAAACCATGTTGGATTAAGAGTTCCAAATTCATCTATCTATATAAAAGACAACAGAGTGAAACCTAAGTATAAAAACTGCTACTGTAGACGAACGCTTCAACCTAGAAGAACAAAATTTGGTGAGCCAAGTGGGATTTGTGTACCGATCATTACCACCACGTATCATCAAGATTGGGTGAAAAAATATTTGCTGGTATTTCAGAAACTCGTAATTTCTTGGAAGCTTGGCAACCCCTTTCAATGAAAGTGGTTTTCCATAGTCTCTGCTTAGGGCTATTTGAAGAGGAAACAAATCATAGAGACAAATCTGAGAATTCCTTTAGTTTGTCAAGTATCAAAGAGCTACTACAAACCATGTTGGTTTTAGAGTTCCAAATTCATCTATCTATATAGGTGAGAACAGAGGGAAACGTAAAAATATAAACTGCTACTGTAAAAGAACGCTTCAACCTAGAAGAACAGAATTTGGTGAGTCAAGTGGGATTTGTGTACCGATCATTACCACCAAGAATCATCAAGATTGGGTGAAAAAATATTTGCTGGTATTTCGGAAACGCGTTATTTCTTGGAAGCTTGGCAACCCATTTCAATGAAAGTGCTTTTCCACAGTCTCTGCTTAGGGCTACTTGAATAGGAAACAAACCATAGAGACAAAACTGAGAACTACTTTTTTTTTGTCAAGTTTCAAAGAGCGACTACAAACCATGTTGGATTTATAGTTCCAAATTCATCTATATATATAGGAGAGAAGAGAGGGAAACCTAAATATAATAACGAGTACTGTAGATGAACGCTTCAACCTGGAAGAACAAAATTTGGTGAGCCAAGTTGCATTTGTGTACGGATCATTACCACCAAGTATCATCAACATTGGGTGAAAAAATATTTTCTGGTATTTCGGAAACTCGTTATTTCTTAGAAGCTTGGCAACCCCTCTCAATGAAAGTGCTTTTCCACAGTCTGTGCCTAGGGCTACTTGAATAGGAAACAACCATTGAGACAAAACTGATAACTCCTTTATTTTGTCAAGTTTCATAGAGCTTCTACAAACCATGTTGGATTTAGGGTTCCAAATTCATCTATGTATATAGGAGAGAACAGAGTGAAACCTAAATATAAAAACTGCTACTGTAGACGAACGCTTCAACCTTGTAGAACACAATTTGGTGAGCCCAGTGGGATTGGTGTACTGATCATTACCCCCAAGTATCATCAAGATTGGGTGAAAAAATATTTGCTGTTATTTCGGAAACTCGTTATTTCTTAGAAGCTTGGCAACCCCTCTCAATGAAAGTGCTTTTCCACAGTCTGTGCCTAGGGGTACTTGAAGAGGAAACAAACCATACGGACAAAACTGAGAACTCCTTTATTTTGTCATGTTTCAAAGAGGTACTAAAAAACCATGTTGGATTTAGAGTTCCAAATTCATCTATCTATATAGGAGAGAACAGAGTGAAACCTAAAAATACAAACTGCTACTGAAAACGAACGCTACAACCTAGAAGAACAAAATTTGGTGAGCCATCTGGGATTTGTGTACTTGTCATTGACACCAAGTATCAATAAGATTGGGTGAAAAAATGTTTGCAGGTATTTCGGAAACTCATAATTTCTTGGAAGTTTGGCAACCACTTTCAATGAAAGTGCTTTTCCACAGTCTCTACTTAGGGCTACTTGAAGAGGAAACAAATCATAGAGACAAAACAGAGAACTCCTTTATTTTGTCAAGTTTCGAAGAGCTACTACAAACCATGTTGGATTTAGAGTTCCAAATTCATCTATCTATGTAGGAGAGAACAGAGGGACACCTAAAAATATAAACTGCTACTGTAAAGTAACGCTTCAACCTCGAAGAACAAAATTTGGTGAGTCAAGTGGGATTTGTGTTCCGATCATTACCACCAAGTATCATCAAGATTGGGTGAAAAATATTTGCTGGTTTTTCGGAAACTCGTAATTTCTTGGAAGCTTCGCAACCTCTTTCATTGAAAGTGCTTTTTCACAGTCTCTGCTTAGGGCTACTTGAATAGGAAAACACCATAGAGACAAACCTGAGAACAACTTTTTTTTGTCAAGATCAAAGAGCGACTAAAAACCATGTTGGATTTAGAGTTCCAAATTCATCTATCTATATAGGAGAGAACAGAGGGAAACATAAAAATATAAACTGCTACTGTAAACAAACGCTTCAATCTAGAAGACAAAATTTGGTGAGTCTAGTGGGATTTGTGTACTGATCATTACGACCAAGTATCATCAAGATTGGGTGAAAAAATATTTGCTGGTATTTCGGAAACTCGTTATTTCTTAGAAGCTTGGCAACCCCTCTCAATGAAAGTGCTTTTCCACAGTCTGTTCCTAGGCCACATAAGGAGGAAACAAACCATAGAGACAAAACTGAGAACTCCTTTATTTTGTCAAGTTTCAAAGAGCTACTACAAACCATGTTGGATTTAGAGTTCCGAATTCATCTATCTATATAGGTGTGAAAAAAGTGAAACCTAAAAATACAAATTGCTACTGTAAACGAACGCCTCAACTTGAAGAACAAAATTTGGTGAGCGTAGTGGGATATCTGTACTTGTCATTACCACCAAGTATCATGAAGATTAGGTGAGAAAATATTTGCTCGTATTTCAGAAACTCGTAATTTCTTTTAAGCTTGGCAACCCCTTTCAATAAAAGTGCTTTTCCACAGTCAGTGCTTAGGGCTACTTGAAGAGGAAACAAATCATAGAGACAAAACTGAGAACTCCTTTATTTTGTCAAGTTTCAAAGAGCTACTACAAACCATGTTGGATTTAGAGTTCCAAATTCATCTATCTATATAGGAGAGAACAGAGGGAAACCTAAAAAATGAAAACTGCTACTGTAAACGAACGCTTCAACCTATAAGAACAAAATTTGGTGAGCCAAGTGGGACTTGTGTCCTTGTCATTACCACCACGTATCATCAAGATTGGGAAAAAATATTTGGTGGTATTTCGGAAACACCTAATTTCTTGGAAGCTTGGCAACCCCTTTCAATGAATGTGCTTTTACACAGTCTCTGATTAGGGCTACTTGAAGAGGAAACAAATCATAGAGAAAAAACTGAGAACTCTTTTTTTTTGTCAAGTTTCAAAGAGCTACTACAAACCATGTTTTATTTAGAGTTCCAAATTCATCTATCTATATAGAAGAGAACAGAGTGAAACCTAAACATAAAAGCTGCTACTGTAGACGAACGCCTCAACCTAGAAGAACAAAATTTGGTGAGCCAAGTAGGATTTGTGTAGTGATCATTACCACCAAGTATCATTAAGATTGGGAGAAAAAATACTTGCTGGTATTTCGGAAACTCGTAATTTCTTAGAAGCTGGGCAACCCCACTCAATTAGAGTGCTTTTCCACAGTATGTACCTAGGGCTACTTGAAGAGGAATCAAACGATAGAGACAAAACTGAGAACTCCTTTATTTTGTCAAGTTTCAAGGAGCGACTAAAAACCGTGTTGGATTTAGAGTTCCAAATTCATCTATCTATATAGGAGAGAACAGAGTGAACCCTAAAAATATAAACTGCTACTGTAAAAGAACGCTTCAACCTAGAAGAACAAAATTTAGTGAGTCAAATGGGATTTATGTACTTGTCATTATCACCATGTATCATTCAGATTGGGTGAAAAAATATTTGCTGGTATTTCAGAAACTCGTAATTTCTTGGATGCTTGGCAACCCCTATCAATGAAAGTGCTTTTCCACAGTCTCTACTTAGGGCTACTTGAAGAGGAAAAAAACCATAGAGACAAAACTGAGAACTCCTTTATTTTGTCAAGTTTCAAAGAGCTGCTACAAACCATGTTGGATTTAGAGTTCCAAATTCATCTATTGTTATAAAAGGGAACAGAGTGAAACCTAAAAATATAAACTGCTACTGTAAACGAACTCTTCAACCTAGAAGAACAAAAGTTGGTGAGCCATGTGGGATTTTTTCTTATGATCATTTTCACCAAGTATCATCAAGATTGGGTGAAAAAATATTTGCTGGTATTTCGGAAACTCGTTAATTCTTAGAAGCTCGGCAAAACCTCACAATGAAAGTGCTTTCCATAGTCTGTGCCTAGGGCTACGTGAGGAGGAAACAAACCATACACATAAAACTGAGAACTTTTATTTTGTCAAGTTTCAAAGAGCTACTACAAACCATGTTGGATTTAGAGTTCAAAATTCATCTATCTATATAGGAGAGAACAGAGTGAAACCTAAAAATAAAAACTGCTACTGTAGATGAACGCTTCAACCTAGAAGAACAAAATTTGGTGAGTCAAGTGGGATTTGTGTACTTGTCATTACCACCACGTATCATCCAGATTGGGTGAAAAAATATTTGCTGGTATTTCGGAAACTCGTAATGTCTTGGAAGCTTGGCAACCCCTTTCAATGAAAGTGCTTTTCCACAGTCTCTGCTTAGGGCTAGTTGAAGAGGAAACAAATAATAGTGACAAAACTGAGAATTCCTTTATTTTGTCAAGTTTCAAAGAGGTACTACAAACCATGTTGGATTTAGAGTTCGAAATTCATCTATCTATATAAGAGAGCAGAGGGAATCCTAAATATAAAAACTGCTACTGTAAACGAACGCTTCAACCTAGAAGAACAAAATTTGGTGAGCCAAGTGGGATTTATGTCCTTTTCATTACCACCTCGTATTATTCAGATTGGGTGAAAAAATCTTTGCTGGTATTTCGTAAACTCGTAATTGCTTGGAAGCTTGGCAACAGCTTTCAATCAAAGTGCTTTTCCACAGTCTCTGCTTAGGGATACTTGAAGAGAAAACAAACCATAGAGAGAAAACTGAGAACTTCTTTATTTTGTCAAGTTTCAAAGAACTACTACAAACCATGTTGGATTTAGAGTTCCAAATTCATCTATCTATATAGGAGAGATCAGAGTGAAACATAAATATAAAAACTGCTACTGTAAACGAACGCTTAAACCTAGAAGAACAAAATTGGGTGAGCCAAGTGGGACTTGTGTATTTGTCATTACCACCACGTATCATCCAGATTGTTTGAAAAAATATTTGCTGATATTTCAGAAACTCGTAATTTCTTGGAAGCTTGGCAACCCCTCTCAATGAAAGTGCTTTTCCACAGTCTGTGCCTAGGGCTACTTGAAGAGGAAACAAACCATAGAGACAAAACTGAGAACTCCATTATTTTGTCAAGTTTCAAAGAGCTACTACAAACCATGTTGGATTTAGAGTTCGAAATTCATCTATCTATATAGGAGAGAACAGAGTGAAACCTAAAAATAAAAACTGCAACTGTAAACGAACGCTTCAACCTAGAAGAACAAAATTTGGTGAGCCAAGTGGGATTTGTGTACTGATCATTACCACCACGTATCATCAAGATTGGGTAAAAAAAATATTTGCTGGTATTTCGGAAACTCGTTATTTCTTAGAAGCTTGGCAACCCCTCTCAATGAAAGTGCTTTTTTACAGTCTGTTCCTAGGGCTACATGAATAGGAAACAAACCATAGAGACAAAACTGAGAACTACATTATTTTCTCAAGTTTCAAAGAGCGACTACAAACCATGTTGGATTTAGAGTTCCAAATTCATCTATCTGTATAGGAGAGAACAGAGGGAAACCTAAATATAACAACGACTACTGTAGACGAACCCTTCCACCTAGAAGAACAAAATTTGGTGAGCCAAGTGGGATTTGTGTCCGATCATTACCACCAAGTATCATCCCAATTCTGTGAAAAAATATTTCCTGGTATTTCGGAAACACGTAATTTCTTGGAAGCTTGGCAACCCCTCTCAATGAAAGTGCTTTTCCACAGTCTGTGCCTAGGGCTACTTGAAGAGGAAACAAACAATTGAGACAAAACTGATAACTCCTTTATTTTGTCAAGTTTCAAAGAGCTACTACAAACCATTTTGGATTTAGAGTTCCAAATTCATCTATCTATATAGGAGAGAACAGAGGGAAACCTAAAAATAAAAACTGCTACTGTAAACAAACGCTTCAACCTAGAAGAACAAAATTTGGTGAGCCAAGTGGATTTGTGTACCGATCTTTATGACCTCGTATGATCAAGATTGGGTGAAAAAATATTTGCTGGTATTTCGGAAACTCGTTATTTCTTAGAAGCTTGGCAACCCCTCTCAATGAAAGTGCTTTTCCACGTTCTGTGCCTAGGCCTACTTGAATAGGAAACAAACCAGAGACAAAAGTGAGAACTCCTTTATTTTGTCAAGTTTCAAAGAGCTACTACAAACCATGTTGGATTTAGAGTTCCAATTTCATCTATCTATATAGGAGAGGACAAAGGGAAACCTAAAAATAAAAACTGCTACTGTAAACGAACGCTTCAACCTAGAAGAGCAAAATTTGGTGAGCCAAGTGGGATTTGTGTACCGATCATTACCACCTCGTATCATCAAGATTGGGTGAAAAAATATTTGCTGGTATTTCGGAAACTCGTAATTTCTTGTAATCTTGGCAACCCCTTTCAATGAAAGTGCTTTTCCACAGTCTCTGCTTAGGGCTACTTGAAGAGGAAACAAATCATAGAGAAAAAACTGAGAATACCTTAATTTTGTCAAGTTTCAAAGAGGTAATACAAACCATGTTGGATTTAGAGTTCCAAATTCATCTATCTATACAGGTGAGAACAGTGGGAAACCTAAATATAAAAACTGCTACTGTAAACGAACGCTTCAACCTGGAAGAACAAAATTTGGTGAGCCTAGTGGGATTTATGTCCTTGTCATTACCACCACGTATCATTCAGATTGGGTGAAAAAATATTTGGTGGTATTTCGGAAACTCGTAATTTCTTTTAATCTTGGCAACCCCTTTCAATCAAAGTGCTTTTCCACAGTCTCTGCTTAGGGCTACTTGAAGAGGAAACAAGCCATAGAGAGAAAACTGAGAACTACTTTATTTTGTCAAATTCCAAAGAACTACTACAAACCATGTTGGATTTAGAATTCCAAATTCACCTATCTATATAGGAGAGAACAAAGTGAAACCTAAATATAAAAACTGCTACTGTAGACGAAGGCTTAAACCTAGAAGAACAAAATCTGGTGAGCCAAGTGGGATTTGTGTACTTGTCATTACCACCAAGAATCATCAAGATTGGGTGAAAAAATATTTGCTGGTATTTTGGAAACTCGTTATTTCTTAGAAGCTTGGCAACCCCTCTCAATGAAAGTGTTTTTCCACATTCTGTGCCTAGGCCTACGTGAATAGGAAACAAACCAGAGACAAAAGTGAGAACTCCTTTATTTTGTCAAGTTTCAAAGAGCTACTAAAAACCATGTTGGATTTAGAGTTCCAATTTCATCTATCTATATAGGAGAGGACAAAGGGAAACCTAAAAATAAAAACTGCTACTGTAAACGAACGCTTCAAACTAGAAGAGCAAAATTTGGTGAGCCAAGTGGAATTTGTGTACCGATCATTACCACCACGTATCACCAAGATTGGGTGAGAAAATATTTGCCGGTATTTCGGAAACTCGTAATTTCTTGGAAGCTTGGCAACCCCTTTCAATGAAAGTGCTTTTCCACAGTATCTGCTTCCGGCTACTTGAAGAGGAAACAAATCATAGAGACAAAACTGAGAATTCCTTTATTTGGTCAAGTTTCAAAGAGCTACTAGATACCATGTTGGATTTAGAGTTCCAAATTCATCTATCTATATAGGAGAGAACAGAGTGAACCCTAAAAATAAAAACTGCTACTGTAAATGAACGCTTCAACCTAGAAGAACAAAATTTCGAGAACGAAGTGGGATTTTTGTACTTGTTATTACCACCACGTATCATCCAGATTCGGTGTAAAAATATTTGCTGGTATTTCGGAACCTCGTATTTTCTTAAAAGTTTGGCAACCCCTTTCAATGAAAGTGCTTTTCCACAGTCTATGCTTAGGGCTACTTGAATAGGAAACAAACCAAAGACAAAAGTGAGAACTCCTTTATTTTGTCAAGTTTCAAAGAGCTACTACAAACCATGTTGGATTTAGAGTTCCAAATTCATCTATCTATATTGGAGAGAACAGAGGGAAACCTAAAAATAAAAACTGCTACTGTAAACGAACGCTTCAACCTAGAAGAACAAAATTAATGAGCCAAGTGGGATTTGTGTACCGATCATTACCACCACGTATCATCAAGATTGGGTGAAAAATATTTGCAGGTTTTTCGGAAACTCGTAATTTCTTGGAAGCTTGGCAACCCCTTTCAATGAAAGTGCTTTTCCACAGTATCTGCTTGGGGCTACTTGAAGAGGAAACAAATCATAGAGATGAAACTGAGAATTCCTTAATTTTGTCAAGTTTCAAAGAGCTACTAGAAACTATGTTGGATTTAGAGTTCCAAATTCATCTATCTATATAGGAGAGAACAGAGGGACACTTGAAATTATAAACTGCTACTGTAAACGAATGCTTCAACCTAGAAGAGCAAAAATTGGTGAGCCAAGTGGGATTTGTGCACTTGACATTAAAACCAAGTATCATCAAGATTGGGTGAAAAAATATTTGCTGGTATTTCGGAAACTCGTTATTTCTTAGAAGCCTGGCAACCCCTCTCAATGAAAGTGCTTTTGCACAGTATGTGCCTAGGGATACTTGAAGAGGAAACAAAACATAGAGACAAAACTGAGAACTCCTTCATTTTGTCAAGTTTCAAAGAGCTACTACAAACCATGTTGGATTTAGAGTTCCAAATTCATCTATTTATATAGGAGAGAACACAGTGAAACCTAAAAATAAAAACTACTACTGTAAACGAACGCTTCAAACTAGAGGAACAAAATTTGGTGAGCCAAGTGGGATTTGTGTACTTGTCATTACCACCAAGTATCATCAAGACTGGGTGAAAAAATATTTGCTGGTATTTGGAAACTCGTTATTTCTTAGAAGCCTGGCAACCCCTCTGAATGGAAGTGCTTTTGCACAGTCTGTGCCTAGGGCTACTTGAAGAGGAAACAAAACATAGAGACAAAACTGAGATTTCCTTCATTTTGTCAAGATTCAAAGAGCTACTACAAACCATGTTGGATTTAGAGTTCCAAATTCATCTATCTATATAAAAGTGAACAGAGTGAAACCTAAAAATAAAAACTGCTACTGTAAACGAACACTTCAACCTAGAAGAACACAAATTGGTGAGCCAAGTGGGATTTGTGTACTTGTCATAACACCAAGTATCATCAAGATTGGGTGAAAAACTGTTTTCTGGTATTTCGGAAACTCCTAATTTCTTGGAAGCTTGGCAACCCCTTTCAATGAAAGTGCTTTTCCACAGTCTCTGCTTAGGGCTACTTGAAGAGGAAACAAATCATAGAGACAAAACTGAGAATTCCTAAATTTTGTCAAGTTTCAAAAAGCTACTACAAACCATGTTGGATTTAGAGTTCCAAATTCGTCTATCTATATAGGAGAGAGCAGAGTGAAACCTAAAAATAAAAACTGCTACTGTAAACGAACCCTTCAACCTAGAAGACCAAAATTTGGTGAGCCAAGTGGGATTTGTGTACTTGTCATTACCACCAAGTATCATCAAGATTGGGTGAAAAAATATTTGCTGGTATTTCGGAAACCCGTAATTTCTTGGAAGCTTGGCAACCCCTTTCAATGGAAGTGCTTTTCCACAGTCGCTGCCTGGGCTACATGTAGAGGAAACAAATCATAGAGACAAAACTGAGAACTCCTTTTTTTGTCAAGTTTCAAAGAGCTACTACAAACCATGTTGGATTTAAAGTTCCAAATTCATCTATCTATATAGGAGAGAACAGAGGGATACCTAAAAATATAAACTGCTACTGTAAACTAACGCTTCAACCTAGAAAAACAAAATTTGGTGAGTCAAGTTTGATTTGTGTACCGATGATTACCACCAAATAACATCAAGACTGGGTGAAAAAATATTTGCTGGTATTTCGGAAACTCGTTATTTCTTAGAACCTTGGCAACCCCTCTCAAAAAATGTGCTTTTCCCCAGTCTGTGCCTAGGGCTTCTTGAAGAGGAAATAAAACATAGAGACAAAACTGAGAACTTTTTTATTTTGTCAATTTTCAAAGAGCTCCTACAAACCATGTGGGATTTAGAGTTCCAAATTCATCTATCTATATAGGAGAGAACAGAGGGATACCTAAAAATATAAACTGCTACTGTAAACTAACGCTTCAACCTAGAAAAACCAAATTTGGTGAGTCAAGTGGGATTTGTGTACCGATGATTACCAGCAAATATCATCAAGACTGGGTGAAAAAATATTTGCAGGTATTTCGGAAACTCGTTATTTCTTAGAAGCTTGGCAACCCCTCTCAATAAATGTGCTTTTCCCCAGTCTGTGCCTAGGGCTACTTGAAGAGGAAACAAACCATAGAGACAAAACTGAGAACTTTTTTATTTTGTCAAGTTTCAAAGAGCTACTACAAACCATGTGGGATTTAGAGTTCCAAATTCATCTATCTATATAGGAGAGAACAGAGGGAAACCTAAAAATAACAACTGCTACTGTAAACGAACGCTTCAACCTGGATGAGCAAAATTTGGTTAGCCAAGTGGGATTTGTGTACTTATCATTACCAAGAAGTATCATCAAGATTGGGTGAAAAACTGTTTGCTGGTATTTCGGAAACTCCTAATTTCTTGGAAGCTTGGAAACCCCTTTCAATGAAAGTGCTTTTCCACAGTCTCTGCTTTGGGATACTTGAGGAGGAAACAAATCATAGAGACAAAACTGAGAACTCCTTTATTTTCTCAAGTTTCAAAGAGCTACTACAAACCAATGTTGGATTTAGGGTTTCAAATTCGTCTATCTATATAGGAGAGAACAGAGTCAAACCTAAAAATAAAAACTGCTACTGTAAACGAACGCTTCAACCTAGAAGAACAAAATTTGGTGAGCCAAGTGGGATTTTTGTACTTGTCATTACCACCAAGTATCATCAAGTTTGGCTGAAAAAATATTTGCTGGTATTTCGGAAACCCGTAATTTCTTGGAAGCTTGGCAACCCCTTTCAATGGAAGTGCTTTTCCACAGTCGCTGCCTGGGCTACATGTAGAGGAAACAAATCACAGAGACAAAACTGAGAACTCCTTTTTTTTGTCAAGTTTCAAAGAGCTACTACAAACCATGTTGGATTTAAAGTTCCAAATTCATCTATCTATATAGGAGAGAACAGAGGGAAACCTGAACATATAAACTGCTACTGTAAACGAATGCTTCAACCTAGAAGAACAAAATTTGATGAGCCAAGTGGGATTTGTGTACTACTCATTACCACCAAGTATCATCAAGATTGGGTGAAAAAATATTTGCTGGTATTTCGGAAACTCGTTATTTCTTAGAAGCCTGGCAACCCCTCTCAATGAAAGGGCTCTTTCACAGTCTGTGCCTAGGGCTACTTGAGGAGAAAACAAAACATAGAGACAAAACTGAGAACTCCTTCATTTTGTCAAGTTTCAAAGAGCTACTACAAACCATGTTGGATTTAGAGTTCCAAATTCATTTATCTATATAGAAGAGAACTGAGGGAAACCTAAAAATAAAAACTGCTACTGTAAACGAAAGCTTCAACCTAGAATAACAAAATTTACTGAGCCAAGTGGGATTTGTGTACTGATTATTACCAATAAGTATCATCAAGATTGGGTGAAAAATTATTTGCTGGTATTTCGGAAACTCGTAATTTCTTGGTAGCTTGGCAACCCCTTTTAATGAAAGTGCTTTTCCACAGTCTCTGCTTAGGGCTACTTGAAGAAAAATCAAACCATAGAGACAAAAGTGAGAACTCCTTTATTTTGTCAAGTTTCAAAGAGCTTCTACAAACCATGTTGGATTAAGAGTTCCAAATTCATCTATCTATATAAAAGACAACAGAGTGAAACCTAAGTATAAAAACTGCTACTGTAGACGAACGCTTCAACCTAGAAGAACAAAATTTGGTGAGCCAAGTGGGATTTGTGTACCGATCATTACCACCACGTATCATCAAGATTGGGTGAAAAAATATTTGCTGGTATTTCAGAAACTCGTAATTTCTTGGAAGCTTGGCAACCCCTTTCAATGAAAGTGGTTTTCCATAGTCTCTGCTTAGGGCTATTTGAAGAGGAAACACATCATAGAGACAAATCTGAGAATTCCTTTAGTTTGTCAAGTATCAAAGAGCTACTACAAACCATGTTGGTTTTAGAGTTCCAAATTCATCTATCTATATAGGTGAGAACAGAGGGAAACGTAAAAATATAAACTGCTACTGTAAAAGAATGCTTCAACCTAGAAGAACAGAATTTGGTGAGTCAAGTGGGATTTGTGTACCGATCATTACCACCAAGAATCATCAAGATTGGGTGAAAAAATATTTGCTGGTATTTCGGAAACGCGTTATTTCTTGGAAGCTTGGCAACCCCTTTCAATGAAAGTGCTTTTCCACAGTCTCTG
>NW_027517976.1:0-37901 GCF_048772815.1 Callospermophilus lateralis
CAGTTTTTATATTTAGGTTTCCCTCTGTAATCTAATATATAGAAAGATGAATTTGGAACTCTAAATACAACATGGATTGTAGTAGCTCCTTGAAACTTGACAAAATAAAGGAGTTCTCAGTTTTGTCTCTATGGTTTGTTACCTCTTCAAGTAGCCCTAGGCACAGACTGTGGTACAGCACTTTTATTGAGAGGGGTTGCCAAGCTTTAAGAAATAACGAGTTTCCGAAATACCAGCAAATATTTTTTCACCCAATCTTGATAATACTTGGTGGTAAAGATTAGTACACAAATCCCACTTCCCTCACCAAATTTTGTTCTCCTGGGTTGAAGCGTTCGTCTACAGTAGCAGTTTTTATATTTAGGTTTCCCTCTGTTCTCTCCCATATACATAGATGAATTTGGAACTCTAAATCCAACATGGTTTGTAGTAGCTGTTTGAAACTTGACAAAATAAAGGAGTTCTCAGTTATGTCTCTATGGTTTGTTTCCTCTTCAAGTAGCCCTAGGCACAGACTGTGGAAAAGCACTTTCATTGAGAGTGGTTGCCAAGCTTCTTAGAAATTACGAGTTTCCGAAATACCAGCAAATATTTTTTCACCGAATCTTGATGATACTTGGTGCTAATCATCAGTACACAAATCCCACTTGGCTCACCAAATTTTGTTCTTCTAGGTTGAAGCGTTCGTCTACAGTAGCAGTTTTTATATTTAGGTTTTCTCTGTTCTCTCCTATATAGATAGATGAATTTGGAACTATAAATCCAACATGGTTTGTAGTAGTTCTTTGAAACTTGACAAAATAAAGGAGTTCTCCGTTTTGTCTCTATGGTTTGTTTCCTCTTCAAGTAGCCCTAGGCACAGATTGTGGTAACGCACTTTCATGGAGAGGGGTTGCCAAGCTTCTAAGAAATTACGAGTTTCCGAAATACCAGCTAATATTTTTTCACCCAATCTTGATGATACTTGGTAGTAATGATCAGTACACAAATCCCACTTGGCTCACCAAATTTTGTTCTTCTAGGTTGAAGCGTTCGTCTACAGTAGCAGTTTTTATATTTAGTTTTCCCTCTGTTCTCTCCTATATAGAAAGATGAATTTGGAACTCTAAATCCAACATGGTTTGTAGTAGCTCTTTGCAACTTGACAAAATAAAGGAGTTCACAGTTTTGTCTCTATGGTTTGTTTCCTCTTCAAGTAGCCCTAGGCGCAGACTGTGGAAAAGCACTTTCATTGAGAGGGGTTGCCAACTCTAAGAAATAATGAGTTTCCGAAATAAAAGCAAATATTTTTTCACCCAATCTTGATGATACTTGGAGCTAACGATCAGTACACATTTCCCACTTGGCTCACCAAATTTTGTTCTTCAAGGTTGAAGCGTTCGTCTACAGTAGCAGTTTTTATATTTAGGTTACCATCTGTTCTCTCCTATATAGATAGATGAATTTGGAACTCTAAATCCAACATGGTTTGTAGTACCTCTTTGAAAATTGACCAAATAAAGGAGTTCTCAGTTTTGTCTCTATGATTTGCTTCCTCTTCATGTAGCCCTAGGCACAGACTGTGGTAAAGCACTTTCATTGAAAGGGTTTGCGAAGCTTCTAAGAAATTACGAGTTTCCGAAATACCAGCAAATATTTTTTCACCCAATCCTGATGATACTTGTTGGTAATGATCAGTACACAAATCCCACTTGGATCACCAAATTTTGTTCTTCTAGGTTGAAGCGTTCGTCTACAGTAGCAGTTTTTATATTTAGGTTTCCCTCTGTTCTCTAATGTATAGATAGATGAATTTGGAACTCTAAATCCAACATGGTTTGTAGTAGCTCTTTGAAACTGACAAAATAAAGGAGTTCTCAGTTTTGTCTCTATGGTTTGTTTCCTCTTCAAGTAGCCCTAGGCACAGACTGTGGAAAAACACTTTCATTGCGAGGGGTTGCCAAGCTTCTAATAACTAACGAGTTTCCGAAATACCAGCAAATATTTTTCACCCAATCTTGATAATACTTGGTGGTAATGATCAGTACACAAATCCCACTTGGCTCACCAAATTTTGTTCTTCTAGGTTGAAGCGTTCGTCTACAGTAGCAGTTTTTATATATAGGTTTCACTCTGTTCTCTCATATATAGATAGATGAATTTGGAACTCTAAATCCAACATGGTTTGTAGTAGCTCTTTGAAACTTGACAAAATAAAGGAGTTCTCAGTTTTGTCTCTATGGTTTGTTTCCTCTTCAAGTAGCCCTAGGCACAGACTTGGAAAAGCACTTTAATTGAGAGGGGTTGCCAAGCTTCTAAGAAATTACGAGTTTCCGAAATACCAGCAAATATTTCTTCACCCAATATTGATGATACTTGGAGGTAATGATCAGTCCAACTTGGCTCACCAAATTTTGATCTAGGTTGAAGCGTTCGTCTACAGTAGCAGTTTTTATATTTATTTTTCCCTCTGTTCTCTCCTATATTGATAGATGAATTTGGAACTCTAAATCCAATATGGTTTGTAGTAGCTCTTTGAAACTTGAAAAAATAACGGAGTTCTCTGTTTTGTCTCTATGGTTTGTTTCCTCTTCAAGTAGCCCTAGGCACACACTGTGGAAAAGCACTTTCATTGAGAGATGTTGCCAAGCTTCTAAAAAAAAACGAGTTTCCGAAATACCAGCAAATATTTTTTCACCCAATCTTGATGATACTTGGAGGTAATGATCAGTACACATTTCCAACTTGGCTCACCAAATTTTGTTATTCTAGGTCGAAGCGTTCGTCTACAGTAGCAATTTTTATATTTAGGTTACCCTCTGTTCTCTCCTATATAGATAGATAAATTTGGAACTCTAAATCCAACATGGTTTGTAGTAGCTCTTTGAAACATGACAAAATAAAGGAGTTCTCAGTTTTGTCTCTATGGTTTGTTTCCTCTTCAAGTAGCCCTAGATACAGACTGTGGAAAAGCACTTTCATTGAGAGGGGTTGCCAAGCTTCTAAGAAATTACGAGTTTCCGAAATACCAGCATATATTTTTTCACCGAATCTTGATGATACTTGGTGGTAATGATCAGTACACAAATCCCACTTGGCTCACCAAATTTTGTTCTTCTAGGTTGAAGCGTTCGTCTACAGTAGCAGTTTTTATATTTAGGTTTCCCTCGATTCTCTGATATATAGATAGATGAATTTGGAACACTAAATCCAACATGGTTTGTAGTAGCTCTTTGAAACTGACAAAATAAAGGAGTTCTCAGTT
Source organism: Callospermophilus lateralis (assembly GCF_048772815.1). Lineage (NCBI taxonomy): Eukaryota > Metazoa > Chordata > Mammalia > Rodentia > Sciuridae > Callospermophilus > Callospermophilus lateralis. The sequence goes on from NW_027517976.1 coordinate 3,245, forward strand.
TTGTCTCTATGGTTTGTTTCCTCTTCAAGTAGCCTAGGCACAGACTGTGGAAAGCACTTTCATTGAGAGTGGTTGCCGAGCTTCTACGAAATAAGGAGTTTCCGAAATACCAGCAAATATTTTTTCACCCAATCTTGATAATACTTGGTGGTAAAGATCAGTACACAAATCCCACTTGGCTCAAGAAATTTTTTTCTTCTGGGTTAAAGCGTTAGTCTACAGTAGCAGTTTTTATATTTAGGTTTCCCTCTGTTCTCTCCCATGTAGATAGATGAATTTGGAACTCTAAATCCAACATGGTTTGTAGTAGCTGTTTGAAACTTGACAAAATAAAGGAGTTCTCAGTTTTGTCTCTATGGTTTGTTTCCTCTTCAAGTAGCCCTAGGCACAGACTGAGGAAAAGCACTTTCATTGAGAGGGGTTGCCATCTTCTAAGAAATAACGAGTTTCCGAAATTCCACCAAATATTTTTTCACCCAATCTTGATGATACTTGGAGCTATCGATCAGTACACATTTCCCACTTGGCTCACCAAATTTTGTTATTCTAGGTTGAAGCGTTCGTCTACAGTAGCAGTTTTTATATTTAGGTTTCCCTCTGTTCTCTAATATATAGATAGATGAATTTGGAACTCTAAATCCAACATGGTTAGTAGTAGCTCTTTGAAACTGACAAAATGAAGGAGTTCTCAGTTTTGTCTCTATGGTTTGTTTCTTCTTCAAGTAGCCCTAGGCACAGACTGTGGTAAAGCACTTTCATTGAGAGGGGTTGCCAAGCTTTAAGAAATAACGAGTTTCCGAAATACCAGCAAATATTTTTTCACCCAATCTTGATAATACTTGGTGGTAATGATCAGTACACATTTCCAACTTGGCTCACCAAATTTTGTTATTCTAGGTTGAAGCGTTCTTCTACAGTAGCAGTTTTTATATTTAGGTTACCCTCTGTTCTCTCCTATATAGATAGATGAATTTGGAACTCTAAATCCAACATGGTTTGTAGTAGCTCTTTGATACTTGACAAAATAAAGGAGTTCTCAGCTTTGTCTCATTGGTTTGCTTCCTCTTCATGTAGCCCTAGGCACAGACTGTGGAAAAGCACATTCATTGAGAGGGGTTGCCAAGCTTCTAAGAAAAAACGAGTTTCCGAAATACCAGCAAATATTTTTTCACCCAATCTTGATGATACTTGGAGGTAATAATCAGTACACATTTCCAACTTGGCTCACCAAATTTTGATCTATTTTGAACCGATCGTCTACAGTAGCAGTTTTTATATTTATTTTTCCCTCTGTTCTCTCCTATATTGATAGATGAATTTGGAACTCTAAATCCAACATGGTTTGTAGTAGCTCTTTGAAACTTGAGAAAATAACGGAGTTCTCAGTTTTGTCTCTATGGTTTGTTTCCTCTTCAAGTAGCCCTAGGCACACACTGTGGAAAAGCACTTTCATTGAGAGATGTTGCCAAGCTTCTAAGGAAAAACGAGTTTCTGAAATACCAGCAAATATTTTTTCACCCAATCTTGATGATCCTTGGTGGTAATGATCAGTACACAAATCCCACTTGGCTTACCAAATTTTGTTCTTCTAGGTTGAAGCGTTCGTCTACAGTCGCAGTTTTTATATTTAGGTTTCCCTCGATTCTCTGATATATAGATAGATGAATTTGGAACTCTAAATCCAACATGGATTGTAGTAGCTCTTTGAAACTTGACAAAATAAAGGAGTTCTCAGTTTTGTCTCTATGGTTTGTTACCTCTTCAAGTAGCCCTAGGCACAAACTGTGGAAAGCACTTTCATTGAGAGGGGTTGCCAACCTTCTACGAAATAACGATTTTCCGAAATACCAGCAAATTTTTTTCACCCAATCTTGATAATACTTGGTGGTAAAGATCAGTACACAAATCGCACTTGGCTCACCAAATTTTGTTCTCCTGGGTTGAAGCGTTCGTCTACAGTCGCAGTTTTTATATTTAGGTTTCCCTCTGTTCTCTCCCATATAGATAGATGAATTTGGAACTCTAAATCCAACATGGTTTGTAGTAGCTGTTTGAAACTTGACAAAATAAAGGAGTTCTCAGTTTTGTCTCTATGGTTTGTTTCCTCTTCAAGTAGCCCTAGGCACAGACTGTGGAAAAGCACTTTCATTGAGAGGGGTTGCCAAGCTTCTAAGAAATTACGAGTTTCCGAATTACCAGCAAATATTTTTTAACCGAATCTTGATGATACTTGGTGATAATCATCAGTACACAAATCCCACTTGGCTCACCAAATTTTGTTCTTGTAGGTTGAAGCGTTCGTCTACAGTAGCAGTTTTTATATTTAGGTTTTTCTCTGTTCTCTCCTATATAGATAGATGAATTTTAACTCTAATCCAACATGGTTTGTAGTAGCTGTTTGAAACTTGACAAAATAAAGGAGTTCTCAGTTTTTTCTCTATGGTTTGTTACCTCTTCAAGTAGCCCTAGGCACAGACTGTGGAAAAGCACTTTCATTGAGAGGGGTTGCCAAGCTTCTAAGAAATTACGAGTTTCCGAAATACCAGCAAATATTATTTCACCGAATCTTGATGATACTTGGTGCTAATGATCAGTACACAAATCCCACTTGGCTAACCAAATTTTGTTCTTCTAGGTTGAAGCGTTCGTCTACAGTAGCAGTTTTTATATTTAGGTTACCCTCTGTTCTCTCCTATATAGATAGATGAATTTGGAACTCTAAATCCAACATGGTTTGTAGTAGCTGTTTGAAACTTGACAAAATAAAGGAGTTCTCAGCTTTGTCTCATTGGTTTGCTTCCTCTTCATGTAGCCCTAGGCACAGACTGTGGAAAAGCACATTCATTGAGAGGGGTTGCCAAGCTTCTAAGAAAAAACGAGTTTCCGAAATACCAGCAAATATTTTTTCACCCAATCTTGATGATACTTGGAGGTAATGATCAGTACACATTTCCAACTTGGCTCACCAAATTTTGATCTATTTGAAGCGATCGTCTACAGTAGCAGTTTTTATATTTATTTTTCCCTCTGTTCTCTCCTATATTGATAGATGAATTTGGAACTCTAAATCCAACATGGTTTGTAGTAGCTCTTTGAAACTTGACAAAATAACGGAGTTCTCAGTTTTGTCTCTATGGTTTGTTTCCTCTTCAAGTAGCCCTAGGCACACACTGTGGAAAAGCACTTTCATTGAGAGATGTTGCCAAGCTTCTAAGGAAAAACGAGTTTCTGAAATACCAGCAAATATTTTTTCACCCACTCTTGATGATCCTTGGTGGTAATGATCAGTACACAAATCCCACTTGGCTTACCAAATTTTGTTCTTCTAGGTTGAAGCGTTCGTCTACAGTCGCAGTTTTTATATTTAGGTTTCCCTCGATTCTCTGATATATAGATAGATGAATTTGGAACTCTAAATCCAACATGGACTGTAGTAGCTGTTTGAAACTTGACAAAATAAAGGAGTTCTCAGTTTTGTCTCTATGGTTTGTTACTTCTTCAAGTAACCCTAGGCACAAACTGTGGAAAGCACTTTCATTGAGAGGGGTTGCCAAGCTTCTACGAAATAACGAGTTTCCGAAATACTAGCAAATTTTTTTCACCCAATCTTGATAATACTTGGTGGTAAAGATCAGTACACAAATCGCACTTGGCTCACCAAATTTTGTTCTCCTGGGTTGAAGCGTTCGTCTACAGTAGCAGTTTTTATATTTAGGTTTCCCTCTGTTCTCTCCCATATAGATAGATGAATTTGGAACTCTAAATACAACATGGTTTGTAGTAGCTGTTTGAAACTTGACAAAATAAAGGAGTTCTCAGTTTTGTCTCTATGGTTTGTTTCCTCTTCAAGTAGCCCTAGGCACAGACTGTGGAAAAGCACTTTCATTGAGAGTGGTTGCCAAGCTTCTAAGAAATTACGAGTTTCCGAAATACCAGGAAATATTTTTTCACCGAATCTTGATGATACTTGGTGCTAATGATCAGTACACAAATCCCACTTGGCTAACCAAATTTTGTTCTTCTAGGTTGAAGCGTTCGTCTACAGTAGCCGTTTTTATATTTAGGTGTTTCTCTGTTCTCTCCTATATAGATAGATGAATTTGGAACTATAAATCCAACATGGTTTGTAGTAGCTCTTTGAAACTTGACAAAATAAAGGAGTTCTCCGTTTTGCCTCTATGGTTTCTTTCCTCTTCAAGTAGCCCTAGGCACAGACTGTGGTAAAGCACTTTCATTGAGAGGGGTTGCCAAGCTTCTAAGAAATTACGAGTTTCCGAAATACCAGCAAATATTTTTTCACCCAATCTTGATGAAACTTGGTGGTAATGATCAGTACACAAATCCCACTTGGCTCACCAAATTTTGTTCTTCTAGGTTGAAGCCTTCGTCTACAGTAGCAGTTTTTATATTTAGGTTTCCCTCTGTTCTCTCCTATACAGAAAGATGAATTTGGAACTCTAAATCCAACATGGTTTGTAGTAGCTCTTTGAAACTTGACAAAATAAAGGAGTTCTCAGTTTTGTCTCTATGGTTTGTTTCCTCTTCAAGTAGCGCTAGGCACAGACTGAGGAAAAGCACTTTCATTGAGAGGGGTTGCCATCTTCTAAGAAATAACGAGTTTCCGAAATTCCACCAAATATTTTTTCACCCAATCTTGATGATACTTGGAGCTAACGATCAGTACACATTTCCCACTTGGCTCACCAAATTTTGTTATTCTAGGTTGAAGCGTTCGTCTACAGTAGCAGTTTTTATATTTAGGTTTCCCTCTGTTCTCTAATATATAGATAGATGAATTTGGAACTCTAAATCCAACATGGTTTGTAGTAGCTCTTTGAAACTGACAAAATGAAGGAGTTCTCAGTTTTGTCTCTATGGTTTGTTTCTTCTTCAAGTAGCCCAAGGCACAGACTGTGGTAAAGCACTTTCATTGAGAGGGGTTGCCAAGCTTTAAGAAATAACGAGTTTCCGAAATACCAGCAAATATTTTTTCACCCAATCTTGATAATACTTGGTGGTAATGATCAGTACACATTTCCAACTTGGCTCACCAAATTTTGTTATTCTAGGTTGAAGCGTTCTTCTACAGTAGCAGTTTTTATATTTAGGTTACCCTCTGTTCTCTCCTATATAGATAGATGAATTTGGAACTCTAAATCCAACATGGTTTGTAGTAGCTCTTTGAAACTTGACAAAATAAAGGAGTTCTCAGCTTTGTCTCATTGGTTTGCTTCCTCTTCATGTAGCCCTAGGCACAGACTGTGGAAAAGCACATTCATTGAGAGTGGTTGCCAAGCTTCTAAGAAAAAACGAGTTTCCGAAATACCAGCAAATATTTTTTCACCCAATCTTGATGATACTTGGAGGTAATGATCAGTACACATTTCCAACTTGGCTCACCAAATTTTGATCTATTTTGAAGCGATCGTCTACAGTAGCAGTTTTTATATTTATTTTACCTTCTGTTCTCTCCTATATTGATAGATGAATTTGGAACTCTAAATCCAAAATGGTTTGTAGTAGCTCTTTGAAACTTGAAAAAAAAACGGAGTTCTCAGTTTTGTCTCTATGGTTTGTTTCCTCTTAAAGTAGCCCTAGGCACACACTGTGGAAAAGCACTTTCATTGAGAGATGTTGCCAAGCTTCTAAGGAAAAACGAGTTTCTGAAATACCAGCAAATATTTTTTCACCCAATCTTGATGATCCTTGGTGGTAATGATCAGTACACAAATCCCACTTGGCTTACCAAATTTTGTTCTTCTAGGTTGAAGCGTTCGTCTACAGTCGCAGTTTTTATATTTAGGTTTCCCTCGATTCTCTGATATATAGATAGATGAATTTGGAACTCTAAATCCAACATGGATTGTAGTAGCTCTTTGAAACTTGACAAAATAAAGGAGTTCTCAGTTTTGTCTCTATGGTTTGTTACCTCTTCAAGTAGCCCTACGCACAAACTGTGGAAAGCACTTTCATTGAGAGGGGTTGCCAAGCTTCTACGAAATAACGAGTTTCCGAAATACCAGCAAATTTTTTTCACCCAATCTTGATAATACTTGGTGGTAAAGATCAGTACATAAATCGCACTTGGCTCACCAAATTTTGTTCTCCTGGGTTGAAGCGTTCGTCTACAGTAGCAGTTTTTATATTTAGGTTTCCCTCTGTTCTCTCCCATATAGATAGATGAATTTGGAACTCTAAATCCAACATGGTTTGTAGTAGCTGTTTGAGACTTGACAAAATAAAGGAGTTCTCAGTTTTGTCTCTATGGTTTGTTTCCTCTTCAAGTAGCCCTAGGCACAGACTGTGGAAAAGCACTTTCATTGAGAGGGGTTGCCAAGCTTCTAAGAAATTACGAGTTTCCGAAATACCAGCAAATATTTTTTAACCGAATCTTGATGATACTTGGTGCTAATCATCAGTACACAAATCCCACTTGGCTCACCAAATTTTGATCTTCTAGGTTGAAGCGTTCGTCTACAGTAGCAGTTTTTATATTTAGGTTTTTCTCTGTTCTCTCCTATATAGATAGATGAATTTGGAACTATAAATCCAACATGGTTTGTAGTAGTTCTTTGAAACTTGACAAAATAAAGGAGTTCTCAGTTTTGTCTCTATGGTTTGATTCCTCTTCAAGTAGAGCTAGGCACAGATTGTGGTAAAGCACTTTCATGGAGAGGGGTTGCCAAGCTTCTAAGAAATTACGAGTTTCTGAAATACCAGCTAATATTTTTTCACCCAATCTTGATGATACTTGGTGGTAATGATCAGTACACAAATCCCACTTGGCTCACCAAATTTTGTTCTTCTAGGTTGAAGCGTTCGTCTACAGTAGCAGTTTTTATATTTAGGTTTCCCTCTGTACTCTCCTATATAGAAAGATGAATTTGGAACTCTAAATCCAACATGGTTTGTAGTAGCTCTTTGAAACTTGACAAAATAAAGGAGTTCACAGTTTTGTCTCTATGGTTTGTTTCCTCTTCAAGTAGCCCTTGGCGCAGACTGTGGAAAAGCACTTTCATTGAGAGGGGTTGCCAACTTCTAAGAAATAATGAGTTTCCTAATACCAGCAAATATTTTTTCACCCAAACTTGATGATACTTGGAGCTAACGATCAGTACACATTTCCCACTTGGCTCACCAAATTTTGTTCTCCAAGGTTGAAGCGTTCGTCTACAGTAGCAGTTTTTATGTTTAGGTTATCCTCTGTTCTCTCCTATATAGATAGATGAATTTGGAACTCTAAATCCAACATGGTTTGTAGTAGCTCTTTGAAACTTGACCAAATAAAGGAGTTCTAAGTTTTGTCTCTATGGTTTGCTTCCTCTTCATGTAGCCCTAGGCACAGACTGTGGAAAAGCACTTTAAATGAAAGGGTTTGCCAAGCTTCTAAGAAATTACGAGTTTCCGAAATACCAGCAAATATTTTTTCACCCAATCTTAATGATACTTGGTGGTAATGATCAGTACACAAATCCCACTTGGCTCACCATATTTTGTTCTTCTAGGTTGAAGCGTTGGTCTACAGTAGCAGTTTTTATATTTAGGTTTCCCTATGTTCTCTAATGTATAGATAGAGGAATTTGGAACTCTTAATTTAACATGGTTTGTAGTAGCTCTTTGAAACTGACAAAATAAGGGAGTTCTCAGTTTTGTCTCTATGGTTTGTTTCCTCTTCAAGTAGCCCTAGGCACAGACTGTGGAAAAGCACTTTCATTGAGAGGGGTTTGCCAAGCTTCTAATAAATAACCAGTTTCCGAAATACCAGCAAATATTTTTTCACCCAATCTTGATGATACTTGGTGGTAATGATCAGTACACAAATCCCACTTGACTCACCAAATTTTGTTCTTCTAGGTTGAAGCGTTCGTCTACAGTAGCAGTTTTTATATTTAGGTTTCACTCTGTTTTCTCATATATAGATAGATGAATTTGGAACTCTAAATCCATCATGGTTTGTAGTAGCTGTTTGAAACTTGACAAAATAAAGGAGTTCTCAGTTTTGTCTCTATGGTTTTTTCCTCTTCCAGTAGCCCTAGGCACAGACTGTGGAAAAGCACTTTAATTGAGAGGGGTTGCCAAGCTTCTAAGAAATAACGAGTTTCCGAAATACCAGCAAATATTTTTTCACCCAATCTTGATGATACTTGGAGGTAATGATCAGTACACATTTCCAACTTGGCTCACCTAATTTTGATCTAGGTTGAAGCGATCGTCTACAGTAGCAGTTTTTATATTTATTTTTCCCTCTGTTCTCTCCTATAGAGATAGATGAATTTGGAACTCTAAATCCAACATGGTTTGTAGTAGCTCTTTGAAACTTGAAAAAATAACGAAGTTCTCAGTTTTGTCTTTATGGTTTGTTTCCTCTTCAAGTAGCCCTATGTACACACTGTGGAAAAGCACTTTCATTGAGAGGGGTTGCCAAGCTTCTAAGAAATAACGAGTTTCCGAAATACCAGCAAATATTTTTTCACCCAATCTTGATGATACTTGGTGGTAATGATCAGTAAACAAATCCCACTTGGCTCACCAAGTTTTGTTCTTCTAGGTTGAAGCGTTCGTCTACAGTAGCAGTTTTTATATTTAGGTTTCCCTCTGTTATCTCATATATAGATAGATGAATTTGGAACTCTAAATCCAACATGGTTTGTAGTAGCTCTTTGAGACATGACAAAATAAAGAACTTCTCAGTTTTGTCTCTATGGTTTGTTTCCTCTTCAAGTAGCCCTAGGCAAACACTGTGGAAAAGCACTTTCATTGAGATGGGTTGCCAAGCTTCTAAGAAATAACAAGTTTCCGAAATATCAGCAAATATTTATTCACCCTATCTTGATGATACTTGGTGGTAATGATCAGTACACAAATCCCACTTGGCTCACCAAATTTTGTTCTTCTAGGTTGAAGCGTTCGTCTACAGTAGCAGTTTATATATTTAGGTTTCCCTCGATTCTCTGATATATAGATAGATGAATTTGGAACTCTAAATCCAACATGGTTTGTAGTAGCTGTTAGAAACTTGACAAAATAAAGGAGTTCTCAGTTTTGTCTCTATGGTTTGTTTCCTCTTCCAGTAGCCCTAGGCACAGACTGTGGAAAAGCACTTTCATTGAGAGGGGTTGCCAAGCTTCTAAGAAATAACGAGTTTCCGAAATACCAGCAAATATTTTTTCACCCAATCTTGATGATACTTGTTGCTAATGATCAGAACACAAATCCCACTTGGCTCAGCAAATTTTGTTCTTCTAGGTTGAAGCGTTCGTGTACAGTAGCAGTTTTTATATTTAGGTTTCCCTCTGTTCTCTCCCATATAGATAGATGAATTTGGAACTCTAAATCCAACATGGTTTGTAGTAGCTGTTTGAAACTTGACAAAATAAAGGAGTTCTCAGTTTTGTCTCTATGGTTTGTTTCCTCTTAAAGTAGCCCTAGGCACAGACTGTGGAAAAGCACTTTCATTGAGAGGGGTTGCCAAGCTTCTAAGAAATTACGAGTTTCCGAAATACCAGCAAATATTTTTTAACCGAATCTTGATGATACTTGGTTCTAATCATCAGTACACAAATCCCACTTGGCTCACCAAATTTTGTTCTTCTAGGTTGAAGCATTCGTCTACAGTAGCAGTTTTTATATTTAGGTTTTTCTCTGTTCTCTCCTATATAGATAGATGAATTTGGAACTATAAATCCAACATGGTTTGTAGTAGTTCTTTGAAACTTGACAAAATAAAGGAGTTCTCAGTTTTGTCTCTATGGTTTGTTTCCTCTTCAAGTAGCCCTAGGCACAGATTGTGGTAAAGCATTTTCATTGGGAGGGGTTGCCAAGCTTCTAAGAAATTACGAGTTTCTGAAATACCAGCTAATATTTTTTCACCCAATCTTGATGATACTTGGTGGTAATGATCAGTACACAAATCCCACTTGGCTCACCAAATTTTGTTCTTCTAGGTTGAAGCGTTCGTCTACAGTAGCAGTTTTTATATTTAGGTTTCCCTCTGTACTCTCCTATATAGAAAGATGAATTTGGAAGTCTAAATCCAACATGGTTTGTAGTAGCTCTTTGAAACTTGACAAAATAAAGGAGTTCACAGTTTTGTCTCTATGGTTTGTTTCCTCTTCAAGTAGCCCTAGGCGCAGACTGTGGAAAAGCACTTTCATTCAGAGGGGTTGCCAACTTCTAAGAAATAATGAGTTTCCGAAATACCAGCAAATATTTTTTCACCCAATCTTGATGATACTTGGAGCTAACGATCAGTACACATTTCCCACTTGGCTCACCAAATTTTGTTCTTCAAGGTTGAAGCGTTCGTCTACAGTAGCAGTTTTTATATTTAGGTTACCCTCTGTTCTCTCCTATATAGATAGATGAATTTGGAACTCTAAATCCAACATGGTTTGTAGTTGCTCTTTGAAACTTGACCAAATAAAGGAGTTCTAAGTTTTGTCTCTATGGTTTGCTTCCTCTTCATGTAGCCCTAGGCACAGACTGTGGAAAAGCACTTTAAATGAAAGGGTTTGCCAAGCTTCTAAGAAATTACGAGTTTCCGAAATACAAGCAAATATTTTTTCACCCAATCTTGATGATACTTGGTGGTAATGATCAGTACACAAATCCCACTTGGCTCACCAAATTTTGTTCTTCTAGGTTGAAGCGTTCGTCTACAGTAGCAGTTTTTATATTTAGGTTTCCCTCTGTTCTCTCCCATATAGATAGATGAATTTGGAACTCTAAATCCAACATGGTTTGCAGTAGCTCTTTGAAACTTGACAAAATAAAGGAGTTCTCAGTTTTGTCGCTATGGTTTATTTCCTCTTCAAGTAGCCCTAGGCACAGACTGTGGAAAAGCACTTTAATTGAGAGGGGTTCCCAAGCTTCTAAGAAATCACGAGTTTCCGAAATACCAGCAAATATTTTTTCACCCAATCTTGATGATACTTGGTGGTAATGATCAGTACACAAATCCCACTTGGCTCACCAAATTTTGTTCTTCTAGGTTGAAGCGTTCGTCTACAGTAGCAGTTTTTATATTTAGGTTTCCCTCTGTTCTCTCCTATATAGAAAAATGAATTTGGAACTCTAAATCCAACATGGTTTGTAGTAGCTCTTTGAAATGACAAAATAAGAGTTCTCAGTTTTGTCGCTATGGTTTGTTTCCTCTTCAAGTAGCCCTAGGCACAGACTGTGGAAAAGCACTTTCATTGAGATGGTTTGCCAAGCTTCTAAGAAAACACGAGTTTCCGAAATACCAGCAAATATTTTTTCACCCAATCTTGATGATACTTGGTGGTAATGATCAGTACACAAATCCCACTTGGCTCACCAAATTTTTTCTTCTAGGTTGAAGCGTTCGTCTACAGTAGCAGTTTTTATATTTAGGTTTCACTCTGTTCTCTCATATATAGATAGATGAATTTGGAACTCTAAATAAAACATGGTTTGTAGTAGCTCTTTGAAACTTGACAAAATAAAGGAGTTCTCAGTTTTGTCTCTATGGTTTGCTTCCTCTTCAAGTAGCCCTAGGCACAGACAGTGGAAAGCACTTTAATTGAGATGGGTTGCCAAGCGTCTAAGAAATAACGAGTTTCCGAAATACCAGCAAATATTTTTTCACACAATCTTGTTGATACTTGGTGGTAATGATCAGTACAAAAATCCCACTTGGCTCACCAAATTTTGTTCTTCTAGGTCGAAGCGTTCGTCTACAGTACAGTTTTTATAATTAGGTTTCTCTCTGTTCTCTCCTATTTAGATAGATGAATTTGGAACTCTAAATTCAGCATGGTTTGTAGTATCTCTTTGAAACTTGACAAAATAAAGTAGTTCTCAGATTTGTCTCTTTGGTTTGTTTCTTCTTCAAGTAGCCCTAGGCACAGACTGTGGAAAAGCACTTTCATTGAGAGGGGTTCCCAATCTTCTAAGAAATAACGAGTTTCCGAAATACCAGCAAATATTTTTTCACCCAGTCTTGATGATACTTGGTGGTAATGATCAGTACACAAATCCCACTTGGCTTACCAAATTTTGTTCTTCTAGGTTGAAGCGTTCGTCTACAGTAGCAGTATTTATATTTAGGTTTCCCTCTGTTCTCTCATATATAGATAGATGAATTTGGAACTCTAAATCCAACATGGTTTGTAGTAGCTCTTTGAAACTTGACAAAATAAAGGAGTTCTCAGATTTGTCTCTATGGTTTGTTTCCTCTTCAAATAGCCCTAGGCACAGACTGTGGAAAAGAACTTTCATTGAGAGGGGTTGCCAAGCTTCTAAGAAATAACGAGTTTCCGAAATACCAGCAAATATTTTTTCACCCAATCTTGATGATACTTCGTGGTAATGATCAGTACACAAATCCCACTTGGCTCACCAAATTTTGTTCTTCTAGGTTGAAGCATTCGTCTACAGTAGCAGTTTTTATATTTAGGTTTCCCTCTGTTCTCTCATATATAGATAGATGAATTTGGAACTCTAAATCCAATATGGTTTGTACTAGCTCTTTGAAACTTGACAAAATAAAGGAGTTCTCAGTTTTGTCTCTATGGTTTGTTTCCACTTCAAGTAGCCCTAGGCACAGACTGTGGAAAGCACTTTCATTGAGATGGTTTGCCAAGCTTCTAAGAAATAACGAGTTTCCGAAATACCAGCAAATATTTTTTCACACAATCTTGTTGATATTTGGTGGTAATGATCAGTACACAAATCCCACTTGGCTCACCAAATTTTGTTCTTCTAGGTTGAAGCGTTCGTCTACAGTAGCAGTTTTTATATTTAGGTTTCCCTCTGTTCTCTCCCATATAGATAGATGAATTTGGAACTCTAAATCCAACATGGTTTGTAGTAGCTCTTTGAAACTTGACAAAATAAAGGAGTTCTCAGTTTTGTCTCTCTGGTTTGTTTCCTCTTCAATAGCCCTAGGCACTGACTGTGGAAAGCACTTTAATTGAGAGGGGTTGCCAAGCTTCTACGAAATAACGAGTTTCCGAAATACCAGCTAATATTTTTTCACCCAATCTTGATGATACTTGGTGGTAATGATCAGTACACAAATCCCACTTGGCTCACCAAATTTTGTTCTTCTAGGTTGAAGCGTTCGTCTACAGTAGCAGTTTTTATATTTAGGTTTCCCTCTGTTCTCTCCTATATAGAAAGATTAATTTGGAAGTCTAAATCCAACATGGTTTGTAGTAGCTCTTTGAAACTTGACAAAATAAAGGAGTTCTCAGTTTTGTCGCTATGGTTTGTTTCCTCTTCAAGTAGCCCTAGGCACAGACTGTGGAAAAGCACTTTCATTGAGAGGGGTTCCCAAGCTTCTAAGAAATAACGAGTTTCCGAAATACCAGCAAATATTTTTTCACCCAATCTTGATGATACTTGGTGGTAATGATCAGTACAAAAATCCCACTTGGCTCACCAAATTTTGTTCTTCTAGGTTGAAGCATTCATGTACAGTAGCAGTTTTCATATTTAGGTTTTCCTCTGTTCTCTCCTATATAGATAGATGAATTTGGAACTCTAAATACAACATGGTTTGTAGTAGCTCTTTGAAACTTGACAAAATAAAGGAGTTCTCAGATTTGTCTCTTTGGTTTATTTCCTCTACAAGTAGCCCTAGGCACAGACTGTGGAAAAGCACTTTCATTGAGAGGGGTTGCCAAGCTTCTAGAAATAACGAGTTTCCGAAATACCAGCAAATATTTTTTTACCCAATCTTGATGATACTTGGTGGTAATGATCAGTACACAATACCCACTTGGCTTACCAAATTTTGTTCTTCTAGGTTGAAGCGTTCGTCTACAGTAGCAGTTTTTATATTTAGGTTTCCCTCTGTTCTCTCATATATAGATAGATGAATTTGGAACTCTAAATCCAACATGGTTTGTAGTAGCTCTTTGAAACTTGACAAAATAAAGGAGTTCTCAGTTTTGTCGCTATGGTTTGTTTCCTCTTCAAGTAGCCCTAGGCACAGACTGTGGAAAGCACTTTCATTGAGATGGTTTGCCAAGCTTCTAAGAAATAACGAGTTTCCGAAATACCAGCAAATATTTTTTCACACAATCTTGTTGATACTTGGTGGTAATGATCAGTACACAAATCCCACTTGGCTCACCAAATTTTGTTCTTCTAGGTTGAAGCGTTCGTCTACAGTAGCAGTTTTTATATTTAGGTTTCCCTCTCTTCTCTCCCATATAGATAGATGAATTTGGAACTCTAAATCCAACATGGTTTGTAGTAGCTCTTTGAAACTTGACAAAATAAAGGAGTTCTCAGTTTTGTCTCTATGGTTTGTTTCCTCTTCAATAGCCCTAGGCACAGACTGTGGAAAGCACTTTAATTGAGAGGGGTTGCCAAGCTTCTACGAAATAACGAGTTTCCAAAATACCACCTAATATTTTTTAACCCAATCTTGATGATACTTGGTGGTAATGATCAGTACACAAATCCCACTTGGCTCACCAAATTTTGTTCTTCTAGGTTGAAGCGTTCGTCTACAGTAGCAGTTTTTATATTTAGGTTTCCCTCTGTTCTCTCCTATATAGAAAGATTAATTTGGAAGTCTAAATCAAACATGGTTTGTAGTAGCTCTTTGAAACTTGAGAAAATAAAGGAGTTCTCAGTTTTGTCGCTATGGTTTGTTTCCTCTTCAAGTAGCCCTAGGCATAGACTGTGGAAAAGCACTTTCATTGAGAGGGTTTCCCAAGCTTCTAAGAAATAACGAGTTTCCGAAATACCAGCAAATATTTTTTCACCCAATCTTGATGATACTTGGTGGTAATAATCAGTACACAAATCCCACTTGGCTCTCCAAATTTTGTTCTTCTAGGTTGAAGCATTCATCTACAGTAGCAGTTTTTATATTTAGGTTTTCCTCAGTTCTCTCCTATATAAAGATGAATTTGGAACTCTAAATCCAACATGGTTTGTAGTAGCTCTTTGAAACTGGACAAAATAAAGGAGTTCTCAGTTTTGTCGCTATGGTTTGTTTCCTCTTCAAGTAGCCCTAGGCACAGACTGTGGAAAAGCACTTTCATTGAGAGGGGTTCCCAAGCTTCTAAGAAATCACGAGTTTCCGAAATACCAGCAAATATTTTTTCACCCAAACTTTATGATACTTGGTCGTAATGATCAGTACACAAATCCTACTTGGCTCACCAAATTTTGTTCTTCTAGGTTGAAGCGTTCGTGTACAGTAGCAGTTTTTATATTTAGGTTTCCCTCTGTTCTCTCCTATACAGATAGATGAATTTGGAACTCTAAATCCAACATGGTTTGTAGTAGCTCTTTGAAACTTTACAAAATAAAGGAGTTCTCAGTTTTGTCTCTATGGTTTGTTTCCTCTTCAAGTAGCCCTAGGCACAGACTGTGGAAAAGCAGTTTCATTGAGAGGGGTTGCCAAGCTTCTAAGAAATAACGACTTTCCGTAATACCAGCAAATATTTTTTCACCCAATCTTGATGATACTTGTTGCTGATGATCAGTACTCAAATCCGACTTGGCTCACCAAATTTTGTTCTTCTAGGTTGAAGCGTTCGTGTACAGTAGCAGTTTTTATATTTAGGTTTCCCTCTGTTCTCTCCTATACAGATAGATGAATTTGGAACTCTAAATCCAACATGGTTTGTAGTAGCTCTTTGAAACTTGACAAAATAAAGGAGTTCTCAGTTTTGTCTCTATGGTTTGTTTCCTGTTCAAGTAGCCCTAGGCACAGACTGTGGAAAAGCACTTTCATTGAGAGGGGTTGCCAAACTTCTAAGAAATTACGAGTTTCCGAAATACCAGCAAATATTTTTTCACCCAATCTTG
This sequence comes from Callospermophilus lateralis, assembly GCF_048772815.1. NCBI lineage: Eukaryota > Metazoa > Chordata > Mammalia > Rodentia > Sciuridae > Callospermophilus > Callospermophilus lateralis. Next base: position 19,040 of record NW_027517976.1, read on the forward strand.
ATGATACTTGGTGCTAATGATCAGTACACAAATCCCACTTGGCTCACCAAATTTTGTTCTTCTAGGTTGAAGCGTTCGTCTACACTAGCAGTTTTTATATTTAGGTTTCCCTCTGTTCTCTCCTATATAGCTAGATGAATTTGGAACTCTAAATCCAACATGCTTTGTAGTAGCTCTTTGAAACTTGACAAAATAAAGGAGTTCTCAGTTTTGTCTCTATGGTTTGTTTCCTCTTCAAGTAGCCCTAGAAACAGACTGTGGAAAGCACTTTTATTGAGATGGGTTGCCAAGCTTCTAAGAAATAACGAGTTTCCGAAATACCAGCAAATATTTTTTCACACCATCTTGTTGATACTTGGTGGTAGTGATCAGTAAACAAATCCCACTTGGCTCACCAAATTTTGTTCTTCTAGTTTGAAGCGTTCGTCTACAGTAACAGTTTTTATATTTAGGTTTCTCTCTGTTCTCTCCATATAGATAGATGAATTTGGAACTCTGAAACCAACATGGTTTGTAGTAGGTCTTTGAAACTTGACAAAATAAAGGAGTTCTCAGATTTGTCTCTATGGTTTGTTTCCTCTTCAAGTAGCCCTAGGCACAGACTATGGAAAACCACTTTCATTGAGAGGGGTTGCCAAGCTTCTAAGAAATTACGAGTTTCCGAAATACCAGCAAATATTTTTTCACCCAATTTTGATGATACTTATTGCTAATGATCAGTACACAATTCCCACTTGGCTTACCAAATTTTGTTCTTCTAGGTTGAAGCGTTCGTCTACAGTAGCAGTATTTATATTTAGGTTTCCCTCTGTTCTCTCATATATAGATAGATGAATTTGGAACTCTAAATCCAACATGGTTTGTAGTAGCTCTTTGAAACTTGACAAAATAAAGGAGTTCTCAGATTTGTCTCTATGGTTTGTTTCCTCTTCAAGTAGACCTAGGCACAGAGTGTGGAAAAGCACTTTCATTTAGAGGGGTTCCCAAGCTTCTAAGAAATCACGAGTTTCCAAAATACCAGCAAATATTCTTTTCACCCAATCTTGATGATACTTGGTGGTAATGATCAGTACACAAGTCCCACTTGGCTCACCAAATTTTGTTTTTCTAGGTTGATGCGTTCGTCTACAGTAGCAGTTTTTATATTTAGGTTTCACTCTGTTCTCTCATATATAGATAGATGAATTTGGAACTCTAAATCCAACATGGTTTGTAGTAGCTCTTTGAAACTTGACAAAATAAAGGAGTTCTCAGTTTTGTCTCTATGGTTTGTTTCCTCTTCAAGTAGCCCTAGGCACAGACTGTGGAAAAGCACTTTCATTGAGAGGGGTTGCCAAGCTTCTAAGAAATAAAGAGTTTCCGAAATACCAGCAAATATTTTTTCACCCAATCTTGATGATACTTGTTGCTAATGATCAGTACACAAATCCCACTTGGCTCACCAAATTTTGTTCTTCTAGGTTGAAGCGTTCGTGTACAGTAGCAGTTTTTATATTTAGGTTTCCCTCTGTTCTCTCCTATACAGATAGATGAATTTGGAACTCTAAATAAAACATGGTTTGTAGTAGCTCTTTGAAACTTTACAAAATAAAGGAGTTCTCAGTTTTGTCTCTATGGTTTGTTTCCTCTTCAAGTAGCCCTAGGCACAGACTGTGGAAAAGCACTTTCATTGAGAGGGGTTGCCAAGCTTCTAAGAAATAACGACTTTCCGAAATACCAGCAAATATTTTTTCACCCAATCTTGATGATACTTGGTGGTAATAATCAGTACACAAATCCCACTTGGCTCTCCAAATTTTGTTCTTCTAGGTTGAAGCATTCATCTACAGTAGCAGTTTTTATATTTAGGTTTTCCTCAGTTCTCTCCTATATAAAGATGAATTTGGAACTCTAAATCCAACATGGTTTGTAGTAGCTCTTTGAAACTGGACAAAATAAAGGAGTTCTCAGTTTTGTCGCTATGGTTTGTTTCCTCTTCAAGTAGCCCTAGGCACAGACTGTGGAAAAGCACTTTCATTGAGAGGGGTTCCCAAGCTTCTAAGAAATCACGAGTTTCCGAAATACCAGCAAATATTTTTTCACCCAAACTTTATGATACTTGGTCGTAATGATCAGTACACAAATCCTACTTGGCTCACCAAATTTTGTTCTTCTAGGTTGAAGCGTTCGTGTACAGTAGCAGTTTTTATATTTAGGTTTCCCTCTGTTCTCTCCTATACAGATAGATGAATTTGGAACTCTAAATCCAACATGGTTTGTAGTAGCTCTTTGAAACTTTACAAAATAAAGGAGTTCTCAGTTTTGTCTCTATGGTTTGTTTCCTCTTCAAGTAGCCCTAGGCACAGACTGTGGAAAAGCAGTTTCATTGAGAGGGGTTGCCAAGCTTCTAAGAAATAACGACTTTCCGTAATACCAGCAAATATTTTTTCACCCAATCTTGATGATACTTGTTGCTGATGATCAGTACACAAATCCGACTTGGCTCACCAAATTTTGTTCTTCTAGGTTGAAGCGTTCGTGTACAGTAGCAGTTTTTATATTTAGGTTTCCCTCTGTTCTCTCCTATACAGATAGATGAATTTGGAACTCTAAATCCAACATGGTTTGTAGTAGCTCTTTGAAACTTGACAAAATAAAGGAGTTCTCAGTTTTGTCTCTATGGTTTGTTTCCTGTTCAAGTAGCCCTAGGCACAGACTGTGGAAAAGCACTTTCATTGAGAGGGGTTGCCAAACTTCTAAGAAATTACGAGTTTCCGAAATACCAGCAAATATTTTTTCACCCAATCTTGATGATACTTGGTGCTAATGATCAGTACACAAATCCCACTTGGCTCACCAAATTTTGTTCTTCTAGGTTGAAGCGTTCGTCTACACTAGCAGTTTTTATATTTAGGTTTCCCTCTGTTCTCTCCTATATAGCTAGATGAATTTGGAACTCTAAATCCAACATGCTTTGTAGTAGCTCTTTGAAACTTGACAAAATAAAGGAGTTCTCAGTTTTGTCTCTATGGTTTGTTTCCTCTTCAAGTAGCCCTAGAAACAGACTGTGGAAAGCACTTTTATTGAGATGGGTTGCCAAGCTTCTAAGAAATAACGAGTTTCCGAAATACCAGCAAATATTTTTTCACACCATCTTGTTGATACTTGGTGGTAGTGATCAGTAAACAAATCCCACTTGGCTCACCAAATTTTGTTCTTCTAGTTTGAAGCGTTCGTCTACAGTAACAGTTTTTATATTTAGGTTTCTCTCTGTTCTCTCCATATAGATAGATGAATTTGGAACTCTGAAACCAACATGGTTTGTAGTAGGTCTTTGAAACTTGACAAAATAAAGGAGTTCTCAGATTTGTCTCTATGGTTTGTTTCCTCTTCAAGTAGCCCTAGGCACAGACTATGGAAAACCACTTTCATTGAGAGGGGTTGCCAAGCTTCTAAGAAATTACGAGTTTCCGAAATACCAGCAAATATTTTTTCACCCAATTTTGATGATACTTATTGCTAATGATCAGTACACAATTCCCACTTGGCTTACCAAATTTTGTTCTTCTAGGTTGAAGCGTTCGTCTACAGTAGCAGTATTTATATTTAGGTTTCCCTCTGTTCTCTCATATATAGATAGATGAATTTGGAACTCTAAATCCAACATGGTTTGTAGTAGCTCTTTGAAACTTGACAAAATAAAGGAGTTCTCAGATTTGTCTCTATGGTTTGTTTCCTCTTCAAGTAGACCTAGGCACAGAGTGTGGAAATGCACTTTCATTTAGAGGGGTTCCCAAGCTTCTAAGAAATCACGAGTTTCCAAAATACCAGCAAATATTCTTTTCACCCAATCTTGATGATACTTGGTGGTAATGATCAGTACACAAGTCCCACTTGGCTCACCAAATTTTGTTTTTCTAGGTTGATGCGTTCGTCTACAGTAGCAGTTTTTATATTTAGGTTTCACTCTGTTCTCTCATATATAGATAGATGAATTTGGAACTCTAAATCCAACATGGTTTGTAGTAGCTCTTTGAAACTTGACAAAATAAAGGAGTTCTCAGTTTTGTCTCTATGGTTTGTTTCCTCTTCAAGTAGCCCTAGGCACAGACTGTGGAAAAGCACTTTCATTGAGAGGGGTTGCCAAGCTTCTAAGAAATAAAGAGTTTCCGAAATACCAGCAAATATTTTTTCACCCAATCTTGATGATACTTGTTGCTAATGATCAGTACACAAATCCGACTTGGCTCACCAAATTTTGTTCTTCTAGGTTGAAGCGTTCGTGTACAGTAGCAGTTTTTATATTTAGGTTTCCCTCTGTTCTCTCCTATACAGATAGATGAATTTGGAACTCTAAATCCAACATGGTTTGTAGTAGCTCTTTGAAACTTGACAAAATAAAGGAGTTCTCAGTTTTGTCTCTATGGTTTGTTTCCTCTTCAAGTAGCCCTAGGCACAGACTGTGGAAAAGCACTTTCATTGAGAGGGGTTGCCAAACTTCTAAGAAATTACGAGTTTCCGAAATACCAGCAAATATTTTTTCACCCAATCTTGATGATACTTGGTGGTAGTGATCAGTAAACAAATCCCACTTGGTGCTAATGATCAGTACACAAATCCCACTTGGCTCACCAAATTTTGTTCTTCTAGTTTGAAGCGTTCGTCTACAGTAACAGTTTTTATATTTAGGTTTCTCTCTGTTCTCTCCTATATAGATAGATGAATTTGGAACTCTAAATCCAACATGGTTTGTAGTAGCTCTTTGAAAGTTGACAAAATAAAGAAGTTCTCAGATTTGTCTCTATGGTTTGTTTCCTCATCAAGTAGCCCTAGGCACAGACTGTGGAAAAGCACTTTCATTGAGAGGGGTTGCCAAGCTTCTAAGAAATTACGAGTTTCCAAAATACCAGCAAATATTTTTTCACCCAATCTTGATGATACGTGGTGGTAATGATCAGGACACAAATCCCACTTGGCTTACCAAATTTTGTTATTCTAGGATGAAGCGTTCGTCTACAGTAGCAGTTTTTATATTTAGTTTTCCCTCTGTTCTCTCATATATAGATAGATGAATTTGGAACTCTAAATCCAACATGGTTTGTAGTAGCTCTTTGAAACTTTACAAAATAAAGGAGTTCTCAGATTTGTCTCTATGGTTTGTTTCCTCTTCAAGTAGCCCTCGGCACAGACTGTGGAAAAGCACTTTCATTGAGAGGGGTTGCCAAGCTTCTAAGAAATAACGAGTTTCCGAAATACCAGCAAATATTTTTTCACCCAATCTTGATGATACTTGGTGGTAATGATCAGTACACAAATCCCACTTGGCTTACCAAATTTTGTTCTTCTAGGTTGAAGCGTTCGTCTACAGTAGCAGTATTTATATTTAGGTTTCCCTCTGTTCTCTCATATATAGATAGATGAATTTGGAACTCTAAATCCAACATGGTTTGTAGTAGCTCTTTGAAACTTGACAAAATAAAGGAGTTCTCAGATTTGTCTCTATGGTTTGTTTCCTCTTCAACTAGCCCTAGGCACAGACTGTGGAAAAGAACTTTCATTGAGAGGGGTTGCCAAGCTTCTAAGAAATAACGAGTTTCCGAAATACCAGCAAATATTTTTTCACCCAATCTTGATGATACTTCGTGGTAATGATCAGTACACAAATCCCACTTCGCTCACCAAATTTTGTTCTTCTAGGTTGAAGCATTCGTCTACAGTAGCAGTTTTTATATTTAGTTTTCCCTCTGTTCTCTCCTATATAGATAGATGAATTTGGAACTCTAAATCCAATATGGTTTGTACTAGCTCTTTGAAACTTGACAAAATAAAGGAGTTCTCAGTTTTGTCTCTATGGTTTGTTTCCACTTCAAGTAGCCCTAGGCACAGACTGTGGAAAGCACTTTCATTGAGATGGTTTGCCAAGCTTCTAAGAAATAACGAGTTTCCGAAATACCAGCAAATATTTTTTCACACAATCTTGTTGATATTTGGTGGTAATGATCAGTACACAAATCCCACTTGGCTCACCAAATTTTGTTCTTCTAGGTTGAAGCGTTCGTCTACAGTAGCAGTTTTTATATTTAGGTTTCCCTCTGTTCTCTCCCATATAGATAGATGAATTTGGAACTCTAAATCCAACATGGTTTGTAGTAGCTCTTTGAAACTTGACAAAATAAAGGAGTTCTCAGTTTTGTCTCTCTGGTTTGTTTCCTCTTCAATAGCCCTAGGCACTGACTGTGGAAAGCACTTTAATTGAGAGGGGTGGCCAAGCTTCTACGAAATAACGAGTTTCCGAAATACCAGCTAATATTTTTTCACCCAATCTTGATGATACTTGGTGGTAATGATCAGTACACAAATCCCACTTGGCTCACCAAATTTTGTTCTTCTAGGTTGAAGCGTTCGTCTACAGTAGCAGTTTTTATATTTAGGTTTCCCTCTGTACTCTCCTATATAGAAAGATTAATTTGGAAGTCTAAATCCAACATGGTTTGTAGTAGCTCTTTGAAACTTGACAAAATAAAGGAGTTCTCAGTTTTGTCGCTATGGTTTGTTTCCTCTTCAAGTAGCCCTAGGCACAGACTGTGGAAAAGCACATTCATTGAGAGAGGTTCCCAAGCTTCTAAGAAATAACGAGTTTCCGAAATACCAGCAAATATTTTTTCACCCAATCTTGATGATACTTGTTGCTAATGATCAGTACACAATTCCCACTTGGCTCACCAAATTTTGTTCTTCTAGGTTGAAGCGTTCGTGTACAGGAGCAGTTTTTATATTTAGGTTTCACTCTGTTCTCTCATATATAGATAGATGAATTTGGAACTCTAAATCCAACATGGTTTGTAGTAGCTTTTTGAAACTTGACAAAATAAAGGAGTTCTCAGTTTTGTCTCTATGGTTTGTTTCCTCTTCAAGTAGCCCTAGGCACAGACTGTGGAAAGCACTTTCATTGAGATGGGTTGCCAAGCTTCTAAGAAATAACGAGTTTCCGAAATACCAGCAAATATTTTTTCACCCAATCTTGATGATACTTGGTGCTAATGATCAGTACACAAATCCCACTTGGCTCACCAAATTTTGTTCTTCTAGGTTGAAGCGTTCGTCTACACTAGCAGTTTTTATATTTAGGTTTCCCTCTGTTCTCTCCTATATAGCTAGATGAATTTGGAACTCTAAATCCAACATGCTTTGTAGTAGCTCTTTGAAACTTGACAAAATAAAGGAGTTCTCAGTTTTGTCTCTATGGTTTGTTTCCTCTTCAAGTAGCCCTAGAAACAGACTGTGGAAAGCACTTTTATTGAGATGGGTTGCCAAGCTTCTAAGAAATAACGAGTTTCCGAAATACCAGCAAATATTTTTTCACACCATCTTGTTGATACTTGGTGGTAGTGATCAGTAAACAAATCCCACTTGGCTCACCAAATTTTGTTCTTCTAGTTTGAAGCGTTCGTCTACAGTAACAGTTTTTATATTTAGGTTTCTCTCTGTTCTCTCCATATAGATAGATGAATTTGGAACTCTGAAACCAACATGGTTTGTAGTAGGTCTTTGAAACTTGACAAAATAAAGGAGTTCTCAGATTTGTCTCTATGGTTTGTTTCCTCTTCAAGTAGCCCTAGGCACAGACTATGGAAAACCACTTTCATTGAGAGGGGTTGCCAAGCTTCTAAGAAATTACGAGTTTCCGAAATACCAGCAAATATTTTTTCACCCAATTTTGATGATACTTATTGCTAATGATCAGTACACAATTCCCACTTGGCTTACCAAATTTTGTTCTTCTAGGTTGAAGCGTTCGTCTACAGTAGCAGTATTTATATTTAGGTTTCCCTCTGTTCTCTCATATATAGATAGATGAATTTGGAACTCTAAATCCAACATGGTTTGTAGTAGCTCTTTGAAACTTGACAAAATAAAGGAGTTCTCAGATTTGTCTCTATGGTTTGTTTCCTCTTCAAGTAGACCTAGGCACAGAGTGTGGAAATGCACTTTCATTTAGAGGGGTTCCCAAGCTTCTAAGAAATCACGAGTTTCCAAAATACCAGCAAATATTCTTTTCACCCAATCTTGATGATACTTGGTGGTAATGATCAGTACACAAGTCCCACTTGGCTCACCAAATTTTGTTTTTCTAGGTTGATGCGTTCGTCTACAGTAGCAGTTTTTATATTTAGGTTTCACTCTGTTCTCTCATATATAGATAGATGAATTTGGAACTCTAAATCCAACATGGTTTGTAGTAGCTCTTTGAAACTTGACAAAATAAAGGAGTTCTCAGTTTTGTCTCTATGGTTTGTTTCCTCTTCAAGTAGCCCTAGGCACAGACTGTGGAAAAGCACTTTCATTGAGAGGGGTTGCCAAGCTTCTAAGAAATAAAGAGTTTCCGAAATACCAGCAAATATTTTTTCACCCAATCTTGATGATACTTGTTGCTAATGATCAGTACACAAATCCGACTTGGCTCACCAAATTTTGTTCTTCTAGGTTGAAGCGTTCGTGTACAGTAGCAGTTTTTATATTTAGGTTTCCCTCTGTTCTCTCCTATACAGATAGATGAATTTGGAACTCTAAATCCAACATGGTTTGTAGTAGCTCTTTGAAACTTGACAAAATAAAGGAGTTCTCAGTTTTGTCTCTATGGTTTGTTTCCTCTTCAAGTAGCCCTAGGCACAGACTGTGGAAAAGCACTTTCATTGAGAGGGGTTGCCAAACTTCTAAGAAATTACGAGTTTCCGAAATACCAGCAAATATTTTTTCACCCAATCTTGATGATACTTGGTGGTAGTGATCAGTAAACAAATCCCACTTGGTGCTAATGATCAGTACACAAATCCCACTTGGCTCACCAAATTTTGTTCTTCTAGTTTGAAGCGTTCGTCTACAGTAACAGTTTTTATATTTAGGTTTCTCTCTGTTCTCTCCTATATAGATAGATGAATTTGGAACTCTAAATCCAACATGGTTTGTAGTAGCTCTTTGAAAGTTGACAAAATAAAGAAGTTCTCAGATTTGTCTCTATGGTTTGTTTCCTCATCAAGTAGCCCTAGGCACAGACTGTGGAAAAGCACTTTCATTGAGAGGGGTTGCCAAGCTTCTAAGAAATTACGAGTTCCAAAAATACCAGCAAATATTTTTTCACCCAATCTTGATGATACGTGGTGGTAATGATCAGGACACAAATCCCACTTGGCTTACCAAATTTTGTTATTCTAGGATGAAGCGTTCGTCTACAGTAGCAGTTTTTATATTTAGTTTTCCCTCTGTTCTCTCATATATAGATAGATGAATTTGGAACTCTAAATCCAACATGGTTTGTAGTAGCTCTTTGAAACTTTACAAAATAAAGGAGTTCTCAGATTTGTCTCTATGGTTTGTTTCCTCTTCAAGTAGCCCTCGGCACAGACTGTGGAAAAGCACTTTCATTGAGAGGGGTTGCCAAGCTTCTAAGAAATAACGAGTTTCCGAAATACCAGCAAATATTTTTTCACCCAATCTTGATGATACTTGGTGGTAATGATCAGTACACAAATCCCACTTGGCTTACCAAATTTTGTTCTTCTAGGTTGAAGCGTTCGTCTACAGTAGCAGTATTTATATTTAGGTTTCCCTCTGTTCTCTCATATATAGATAGATGAATTTGGAACTCTAAATCCAACATGGTTTGTAGTAGCTCTTTGAAACTTGACAAAATAAAGGAGTTCTCAGATTTGTCTCTATGGTTTGTTTCCTCTTCAACTAGCCCTAGGCACAGACTGTGGAAAAGAACTTTCATTGAGAGGGGTTGCCAAGCTTCTAAGAAATAACGAGTTTCCGAAATACCAGCAAATATTTTTTCACCCAATCTTGATGATACTTCGTGGTAATGATCAGTACACAAATCCCACTTCGCTCACCAAATTTTGTTCTTCTAGGTTGAAGCATTCGTCTACAGTAGCAGTTTTTATATTTAGTTTTCCCTCTGTTCTCTCCTATATAGATAGATGAATTTGGAACTCTAAATCCAATATGGTTTGTACTAGCTCTTTGAAACTTGACAAAATAAAGGAGTTCTCAGTTTTGTCTCTATGGTTTGTTTCCACTTCAAGTAGCCCTAGGCACAGACTGTGGAAAGCACTTTCATTGAGATGGTTTGCCAAGCTTCTAAGAAATAACGAGTTTCCGAAATACCAGCAAATATTTTTTCACACAATCTTGTTGATATTTGGTGGTAATGATCAGTACACAAATCCCACTTGGCTCACCAAATTTTGTTCTTCTAGGTTGAAGCGTTCGTCTACAGTAGCAGTTTTTATATTTAGGTTTCCCTCTGTTCTCTCCCATATAGATAGATGAATTTGGAACTCTAAATCCAACATGGTTTGTAGTAGCTCTTTGAAACTTGCCAAAATAAAGGAGTTCTCAGTTTTGTCTCTCTGGTTTGTTTCCTCTTCAATAGCCCTAGGCACTGACTGTGGAAAGCACTTTAATTGAGAGGGGTGGCCAAGCTTCTACGAAATAACGAGTTTCCGAAATACCAGCTAATATTTTTTCACCCAATCTTGATGATACTTGGTGGTAATGATCAGTACACAAATCCCACTTGGCTCACCAAATTTTGTTCTTCTAGGTTGAAGCGTTCGTCTACAGTAGCAGTTTTTATATTTAGGTTTCCCTCTGTACTCTCCTATATAGAAAGATTAATTTGGAAGTCTAAATCCAACATGGTTTGTAGTAGCTCTTTGAAACTTGACAAAATAAAGGAGTTCTCAGTTTTGTCGCTATGGTTTGTTTCCTCTTCAAGTAGCCCTAGGCACAGACTGTGGAAAAGCACATTCATTGAGAGAGGTTCCCAAGCTTCTAAGAAATAACGAGTTTCCGAAATACCAGCAAATATTTTTTCACCCAATCTTGATGATACTTGTTGCTAATGATCAGTACACAATTCCCACTTGGCTCACCAAATTTTGTTCTTCTAGGTTGAAGCGTTCGTGTACAGGAGCAGTTTTTATATTTAGGTTTCACTCTGTTCTCTCATATATAGATAGATGAATTTGGAACTCTAAATCCAACATGGTTTGTAGTAGCTTTTTGAAACTTGACAAAATAAAGGAGTTCTCAGTTTTGTCTCTATGGTTTGTTTCCTCTTCAAGTAGCCCTAGGCACAGACTGTGGAAAGCACTTTCATTGAGATGGGTTGCCAAGCTTCTAAGAAATAACGAGTTTCCGAAATACCAGCAAATATTTTTTCACACAATCTTGTTGATACTTGGTGGTAATGATCAGTACACAAATCCCACTTGGCTCACCATTTTTGTTCTTCTAGGTTGAAGCGTTCGTCTACAGTAGCAGTTTTTATATTTAGGTTTCTCTCTGTTCTCTCCTATATAGATAGATGAATTTGGAACTCTAAATCCAACATGGTTTGTAGTAGATCTTTGAAACTTGACAAAATAAAAAAGTTTTCAGTTTTGTCTCTATGGTTTGTTTCCTCTTCAAGTAGCCCTAGGCACAGACTGTGGAAAAGCACTTTCACTTAGAGGGGTTGCCAAGCTTCTAAGAAATAACGAGTTTCCGAAATACCAGCAAATATTTTTTCACCCAATCTTGATGATACTTGTTGCTAATCACCAGTACACACATCCCACGTGGCTCACCAAATTTAGTTCTTTTAGGTTGAAGCGTTCCTGTACAGTAGCAGTTTTTATATTTAGGTTTCCCTCTGTTCTCTCCTATACAGATAGATGAATTTGGAACTCTAAATCCATCATGGTTTGTAGTAGCTCTTTGAAACTTGACAAAATAAAGGAGTTCTCAGTTTTGTCTCAATGGTTTGTTTCCTCTTCAAGTAGCCCTAGCCACAGACTGTGGAAAGCACTTTCATTGAGAGGGGTTGCTAAGCTTCTACGAAATAACGAGTTTCCGAAATACCAGCAAATATTTTTTCACCCAATCTTGATAATACTTGGTGGTAATGATCAGTACACAAATCCCACTTGGCTCACCAAATTTTGTTCTTTTAGGTTGAAGTGTTCGTCTACAGTAGCAGTTTTTATATTTAGGTTTCCCTCTCTTCTCTCCCATATAGATAGATGAATTTGGAACTCTAAATCCAACATGGTTTTTAGTAGCTCATTGAAACTTGACAAAATAAATGAGTTCTCAGATTTGTCTCTATGGTTTGTTTCCTCTTCAAGTAGACCTAGGCACAGACTGTGGAAAAGCACTTTCATTTAGAGGGGTTCCCAAGCTTCTAAGAAATCACGAGTTTCCAAAATACCAGCAAATATTCTTTTCACCCAATCTTGATGATACTTGGTGGTAATGATCAGTACACAAGTCCCACTTGGCTCACCAAATTTTGTTTTTCTAGGTTGATGCGTTCGTCTACAGTAGCAGTTTTTATATTTAGGTTTCACTCTGTTCTCTCATATATAGATAGATGAATTTGGAACTCTAAATCCAACATGGTTTGTAGTAGCTCTTTGAAACTTGACAAAATAAAGGAGTTCTCAGTTTTGTCTCTATGGTTTGTTTCCTCTTCAAGTAGCCCTAGGCACAGACTGTGGAAAAGCACTTTCATTGAGAGGGGTTGCCAAGCTTCTAAGAAATAAAGAGTTTCCGAAATACCAGCAAATATTTTTTCACCCAATCTTGATGATACTTGTTGCTAATGATCAGTACACAAATCCCACTTGGCTCACCAAATTTTGTTCTTCTAGGTTGAAGCGTTCGTGTACAGTAGCAGTTTTTATATTTAGGTTTCCCTCTGTTCTCTCCTATACAGATAGATGAATTTGGAACTCTAAATAAAACATGGTTTGTAGTAGCTCTTTGAAACTTTACAAAATAAAGGAGTTCTCAGTTTTGTCTCTATGGTTTGTTTCCTCTTCAAGTAGCCCTAGGCACAGACTGTGGAAAAGCACTTTCATTGAGAGGGGTTGCCAAGCTTCTAAGAAATAACGACTTTCCGAAATACCAGCAAATATTTTTTCACCCAATCTTGATGATACTTGGTGGTAATAATCAGTACACAAATCCCACTTGGCTCTCCAAATTTTGTTCTTCTAGGTTGAAGCATTCATCTACAGTAGCAGTTTTTATATTTAGGTTTTCCTCAGTTCTCTCCTATATAAAGATGAATTTGGAACTCTAAATCCAACATGGTTTGTAGTAGCTCTTTGAAACTGGACAAAATAAAGGAGTTCTCAGTTTTGTCGCTATGGTTTGTTTCCTCTTCAAGTAGCCCTAGGCACAGACTGTGGAAAAGCACTTTCATTGAGAGGGGTTCCCAAGCTTCTAAGAAATCACGAGTTTCCGAAATACCAGCAAATATTTTTTCACCCAAACTTTATGATACTTGGTCGTAATGATCAGTACACAAATCCTACTTGGCTCACCAAATTTTGTTCTTCTAGGTTGAAGCGTTCGTGTACAGTAGCAGTTTTTATATTTAGGTTTCCCTCTGTTCTCTCCTATACAGATAGATGAATTTGGAACTCTAAATCCAACATGGTTTGTAGTAGCTCTTTGAAACTTTACAAAATAAAGGAGTTCTCAGTTTCGTCTCTATGGTTTGTTTCCTCTTCAAGTAGCCCTAGGCACAGACTGTGGAAAAGCAGTTTCATTGAGAGGGGTTGCCAAGCTTCTAAGAAATAACGACTTTCCGTAATACCAGCAAATATTTTTTCACCCAATCTTGATGATACTTGTTGCTGATGATCAGTACACAAATCCGACTTGGCTCACCAAATTTTGTTCTTCTAGGTTGAAGCGTTCGTGTACAGTAGCAGTTTTTATATTTAGGTTTCCCTCTGTTCTCTCCTATACAGATAGATGAATTTGGAACTCTAAATCCAACATGGTTTGTAGTAGCTCTTTGAAACTTGACAAAATAAAGGAGTTCTCAGTTTTGTCTCTATGGTTTGTTTCCTGTTCAAGTAGCCCTAGGCACAGACTGTGGAAAAGCACTTTCATTGAGAGGGGTTGCCAAACTTCTAAGAAATTACGAGTTTCCGAAATACCAGCAAATATTTTTTCACCCAATCTTGATGATACTTGGTGCTAATGATCAGTACACAAATCCCACTTGGCTCACCAAATTTTGTTCTTCTAGGTTGAAGCGTTCGTCTACACTAGCAGTTTTTATATTTAGGTTTCCCTCTGTTCTCTCCTATATAGCTAGATGAATTTGGAACTCTAAATCCAACATGCTTTGTAGTAGCTCTTTGAAACTTGACAAAATAAAGGAGTTCTCAGTTTTGTCTCTATGGTTTGTTTCCTCTTCAAGTAGCCCTAGAAACAGACTGTGGAAAGCACTTTTATTGAGATGGGTTGCCAAGCTTCTAAGAAATAACGAGTTTCCGAAATACCAGCAAATATTTTTTCACACCATCTTGTTGATACTTGGTGGTAGTGATCAGTAAACAAATCCCACTTGGCTCACCAAATTTTGTTCTTCTAGTTTGAAGCGTTCGTCTACAGTAACAGTTTTTATATTTAGGTTTCTCTCTGTTCTCTCCATATAGATAGATGAATTTGGAACTCTGAAACCAACATGGTTTGTAGTAGGTCTTTGAAACTTGACAAAATAAAGGAGTTCTCAGATTTGTCTCTATGGTTTGTTTCCTCTTCAAGTAGCCCTAGGCACAGACTATGGAAAACCACTTTCATTGAGAGGGGTTGCCAAGCTTCTAAGAAATTACGAGTTTCCGAAATACCAGCAAATATTTTTTCACCCAATTTTGATGATACTTATTGCTAATGATCAGTACACAATTCCCACTTGGCTTACCAAATTTTGTTCTTCTAGGTTGAAGCGTTCGTCTACAGTAGCAGTATTTATATTTAGGTTTCCCTCTGTTCTCTCATATATAGATAGATGAATTTGGAACTCTAAATCCAACATGGTTTGTAGTAGCTCTTTGAAACTTGACAAAATAAAGGAGTTCTCAGATTTGTCTCTATGGTTTGTTTCCTCTTCAAGTAGACCTAGGCACAGAGTGTGGAAAAGCACTTTCATTTAGAGGGGTTCCCAAGCTTCTAAGAAATCACGAGTTTCCAAAATACCAGCAAATATTCTTTTCACCCAATCTTGATGATACTTGGTGGTAATGATCAGTACACAAGTCCCACTTGGCTCACCAAATTTTGTTTTTCTAGGTTGATGCGTTCGTCTACAGTAGCAGTTTTTATATTTAGGTTTCACTCTGTTCTCTCATATATAGATAGATGAATTTGGAACTCTAAATCCAACATGGTTTGTAGTAGCTCTTTGAAACTTGACAAAATAAAGGAGTTCTCAGTTTTGTCTCTATGGTTTGTTTCCTCTTCAAGTAGCCCTAGGCACAGACTGTGGAAAAGCACTTTCATTGAGAGGGGTTGCCAAGCTTCTAAGAAATAAAGAGTTTCCGAAATACCAGCAAATATTTTTTCACCCAATCTTGATGATACTTGTTGCTAATGATCAGTACACAAATCCGACTTGGCTCACCAAATTTTGTTCTTCTAGGTTGAAGCGTTCGTGTACAGTAGCAGTTTTTATATTTAGGTTTCCCTCTGTTCTCTCCTATACAGATAGATGAATTTGGAACTCTAAATCCAACATGGTTTGTAGTAGCTCTTTGAAACTTGACAAAATAAAGGAGTTCTCAGTTTTGTCTCTATGGTTTGTTTCCTCTTCAAGTAGCCCTAGGCACAGACTGTGGAAAAGCACTTTCATTGAGAGGGGTTGCCAAACTTCTAAGAAATTACGAGTTTCCGAAATACCAGCAAATATTTTTTCACCCAATCTTGATGATACTTGGTGGTAGTGATCAGTAAACAAATCCCACTTGGTGCTAATGATCAGTACACAAATCCCACTTGGCTCACCAAATTTTGTTCTTCTAGTTTGAAGCGTTCGTCTACAGTAACAGTTTTTATATTTAGGTTTCTCTCTGTTCTCTCCTATATAGATAGATGAATTTGGAACTCTAAATCCAACATGGTTTGTAGTAGCTCTTTGAAACTTGACAAAATAAAGAAGTTCTCAGATTTGTCTCTATGGTTTGTTTCCTCATCAAGTAGCCCTAGGCACAGACTGTGGAAAAGCACTTTCATTGAGAGGGGTTGCCAAGCTTCCAAGAAATTACGAGTTTCCAAAATACCAGCAAATATTTTTTCACCCAATCTTGATGATACGTGGTGGTAATGATCAGGACACAAATCCCACTTGGCTTACCAAATTTTGTTATTCTAGGATGAAGCGTTCGTCTACAGTAGCAGTTTTTATATTTAGTTTTCCCTCTGTTCTCTCATATATAGATAGATGAATTTGGAACTCTAAATCCAACATGGTTTGTAGTAGCTCTTTGAAACTTTACAAAATAAAGGAGTTCTCAGATTTGTCTCTATGGTTTGTTTCCTCTTCAAGTAGCCCTCGGCACAGACTGTGGAAAAGCACTTTCATTGAGAGGGGTTGCCAAGCTTCTAAGAAATAACGAGTTTCCGAAATACCAGCAAATATTTTTTCACCCAATCTTGATGATACTTGGTGGTAATGATCAGTACACAAATCCCACTTGGCTTACCAAATTTTGTTCTTCTAGGTTGAAGCGTTCGTCTACAGTAGCAGTATTTATATTTAGGTTTCCCTCTGTTCTCTCATATATAGATAGATGAATTTGGAACTCTAAATCCAACATGGTTTGTAGTAGCTCTTTGAAACTTGACAAAATAAAGGAGTTCTCAGATTTGTCTCTATGGTTTGTTTCCTCTTCAACTAGCCCTAGGCACAGACTGTGGAAAAGAACTTTCATTGAGAGGGGTTGCCAAGCTTCTAAGAAATAACGAGTTTCCGAAATACCAGCAAATATTTTTTCACCCAATCTTGATGATACTTCGTGGTAATGATCAGTACACAAATCCCACTTCGCTCACCAAATTTTGTTCTTCTAGGTTGAAGCATTCGTCTACAGTAGCAGTTTTTATATTTAGTTTTCCCTCTGTTCTCTCCTATATAGATAGATGAATTTGGAACTCTAAATCCAATATGGTTTGTACTAGCTCTTTGAAACTTGACAAAATAAAGGAGTTCTCAGTTTTGTCTCTATGGTTTGTTTCCACTTCAAGTAGCCCTAGGCACAGACTGTGGAAAGCACTTTCATTGAGATGGTTTGCCAAGCTTCTAAGAAATAACGAGTTTCCGAAATACCAGCAAATATTTTTTCACACAATCTTGTTGATATTTGGTGGTAATGATCAGTACACAAATCCCACTTGGCTCACCAAATTTTGTTCTTCTAGGTTGAAGCGTTCGTCTACAGTAGCAGTTTTTATATTTAGGTTTCCCTCTGTTCTCTCCCATATAGATAGATGAATTTGGAACTCTAAATCCAACATGGTTTGTAGTAGCTCTTTGAAACTTGACAAAATAAAGGAGTTCTCAGTTTTGTCTCTCTGGTTTGTTTCCTCTTCAATAGCCCTAGGCACTGACTGTGGAAAGCACTTTAATTGAGAGGGGTGGCCAAGCTTCTACGAAATAACGAGTTTCCGAAATACCAGCTAATATTTTTTCACCCAATCTTGATGATACTTGGTGGTAATGATCAGTACACAAATCCCACTTGGCTCACCAAATTTTGTTCTTCTAGGTTGAAGCGTTCGTCTACAGTAGCAGTTTTTATATTTAGGTTTCCCTCTGTACTCTCCTATATAGAAAGATTAATTTGGAAGTCTAAATCCAACATGGTTTGTAGTAGCTCTTTGAAACTTGACAAAATAAAGGAGTTCTCAGTTTTGTCGCTATGGTTTGTTTCCTCTTCAAGTAGCCCTAGGCACAGACTGTGGAAAAGCACATTCATTGAGAGAGGTTCCCAAGCTTCTAAGAAATAACGAGTTTCCGAAATACCAGCAAATATTTTTTCACCCAATCTTGATGATACTTGTTGCTAATGATCAGTACACAATTCCCACTTGGCTCACCAAATTTTGTTCTTCTAGGTTGAAGCGTTCGTGTACAGTAGCAGTTTTTATATTTAGGTTTCACTCTGTTCTCTCATATATAGATAGATGAATTTGGAACTCTAAATCCAACATGGTTTGTAGTAGCTTTTTGAAACTTGACAAAATAAAGGAGTTCTCAGTTTTGTCTCTATGGTTTGTTTCCTCTTCAAGTAGCCCTAGGCACAGACTGTGGAAAGCACTTTCATTGAGATGGGTTGCCAAGCTTCTAAGAAATAACGAGTTTCCGAAATACCAGCAAATATTTTTTCACACAATCTTGTTGATACTTGGTGGTAATGATCAGTACACAAATCCCACTTGGCTCACCATTTTTGTTCTTCTAGGTTGAAGCGTTCGTCTACAGTAGCAGTTTTTATATTTAGGTTTCTCTCTGTTCTCTCCTATATAGATAGATGAATTTGGAACTCTAAATCCAACATGGTTTGTAGTAGATCTTTGAAACTTGACAAAATAAAAAAGTTTTCAGTTTTGTCTCTATGGTTTGTTTCCTCTTCAAGTAGCCCTAGGCACAGACTGTGGAAAAGCACTTTCACTTAGAGGGGTTGCCAAGCTTCTAAGAAATAACGAGTTTCCGAAATACCAGCAAATATTTTTTCACCCAATCTTGATGATACTTGTTGCTAATCACCAGTACACACATCCCACGTGGCTCACCAAATTTAGTTCTTTTAGGTTGAAGCGTTCCTGTACAGTAGCAGTTTTTATATTTAGGTTTCCCTCTGTTCTCTCCTATACAGATAGATGAATTTGGAACTCTAAATCCATCATGGTTTGTAGTAGCTCTTTGAAACTTGACAAAATAAAGGAGTTCTCAGTTTTGTCTCAATGGTTTGTTTCCTCTTCAAGTAGCCCTAGCCACAGACTGTGGAAAGCACTTTCATTGAGAGGGGTTGCTAAGCTT
>NW_027517977.1:0-37881 GCF_048772815.1 Callospermophilus lateralis
AATGCTTCAACCTAGAAGAACGAAATTTGCTGAACCCAGTGGGATTGGTGTACTGCTCATTATCACCAAGTATCTTCAAGATTGGGTGAAAAAACATATGCTGAGATTGCAGGACACTCGTAGTTTTTGGGAAGCTTGGCAACCCGTTTCAAACGAAAGTGTGTTTCACCACTCCCTCCTAGGGCTACTTCAAGAGGAAACAAACCGTACACATAGAACTTAGAACTACTTTATTGTCAGGTTTCAAGGGGCTAGCACAAACCGTGCTTGATTTAGAGTTCCAAATTCATGTATCAATATAGGAGAAAACAGAGTGAAACATGAAATTTCAAACTCTTATTGCAAACGAATGCTTCAACCTAGAAGAACGAAATTTGCTGAGCCAAGTGGGATTGGTGTACTGCTCATTACCACCAAGTATCTTCAAGATTGGGTGAAAAAACATATGCTGAGATTTCAGGACACTCGTAGTATTTTGGAAGCTTGGCAACCTCTTCCAAACGAAAGTGTGTTTCACCACTCCCTCCTAGGGAAACTTCAATTGGACACAAACCATACAGATAGAACTTAGAACTACTTTATTGTGTCCAGTTTCAAGGGGCTAGCACAAACCGTGTTTGATTTGGAGTTCCAAATTCATCGATCAATATAGGAGAAAACAGAGTGAAACCTGAAAATTCAAACTCTTACTGCCAACGAATGCTTCAACCTAGAAGAACGAAATTTGCTGAACCCAGTGGGATTGGTGTACTGCTCATTATCACCAAGTATCTTCAAGATTGGGTGAAGAAACATATGCTGAGATTTCAGGACACTCGTAGTTTGTTGGAAGCTTGGCAACCCGTTTCAAACGAAAGTGTGTTTCAGCACTCCCTCCTAGCGCTACTTCATGAGGAAACAAACCGTACACATAGAACTTAGAACTCCTTTATTGTGTCAAGTTTCAAGGGGCTAGCACAAACCGTGCTTGATTTAGAGTTCCAAATTCATGTATCAATATAGGAGAAAACAGAGTGAAACCTGAAAATTCAAACTCTTATTGCAAACGAATGCTTCAACCTAGAAGAACGAAATTTGCTGAGCGAAGTGGGATTGGTGTACTGCTCATTACCACCAAGTATCTTCAAGATTGGGTGAAAAAACATATGCTGAGATTTCAGGACACTCGTAGTATTTTGGAAGCTTGGCAACCTCTTCCAAACGAAAGTGTGTTTCACCACTCCCTCCTAGGGAAACTTCAATTGGACAGAAACCATAGAGATAGAACTTAGAACTACTTTATTGTGTCCAGTTTCAAGGGGCTAGCACAAACCGTGTTTGATTTGGAGTTCCAAAATCATCTATCAGTATAGGAGAAAACAGAGTGAAACCTGAAAATTCAAACTCTTACTGCCAACGAAGGCTTCAACCTAGAAGAACGAAATTTGCTGAACCCAGTGGGATTGGTGTACTGCTCATTATCACCAAGTATCTTCAAGAATGGGTGAAAAGACATATGCTGAGATTTCAGGACACTCGTAGTTTTTTGGAAGCTTGGCAACCCGTTTCAAACGAAAGTGTGTTTCACCACTGCCTCCTAGGGCTACTTCAAGAGGAAACAAACCGTACACATAGAACTTAGAACTACTTTATTGTGTCAAGTTTCAAGAAGCTAGCATATTCCGTGCTTGATTTAGAGTTCCAAATTCATGTATCAATATAGGAGAAAATAGAGTGAAACCTGAAAATTCAAACTCTTATTGCAAACGAATGCTTCAACCTAGAAGAAAGAAATTTGATGAGCCAAGTGGGATTGGTGTACTGCTCATTACCACCAAGTATCTTCAAGATTGGGTGAAAAAACATATGCTGAGATTTCTGGACACTCGTAGTATTTTGGAAGCTTGGCAACCTCTTCCAAACGAAAGTGTGATTCACCACTCCCTCCTAGGGAAACTCCAATTGGACACAAACCATACAGATAGAACTTAGAACTACTTTATTGTGTCAAGTTTCAAGGGGCTAGCACAAACCGTTCTTGATTTAGAGTTCAAATTCATGTATCAATATAGGAGAAAACAGAGTGAAACCTGAAAACTCAAACTCTTACTGCCAACGAATGCTTCAACCTAGAAAAACGAAATTTGCTGAACCCAGTGGGATTCGTGTACTGCTCATTATCACCAAGTATCTTCAAGATTGGGTGAAAAAACATATGCTGAGATTTCAGGACACTCGTAGTTTTTTGGAAGCTTGGCAACCCGTTTCAAACGAAAGTGTGTTTCACCACTCCCTCCTAGAACTACTTCAACAGGAAACAAACCGTACACATAGAACTTAGAACTACTTTATTGTGTCAAGTTTCAAGGGGATAGCACAAACCGTGCTTGATTTAGAGTTCCAAATTCATGTATCAATATAGGAGAAAACAGAGTGAAAATTGAAAATTCAAACTCTTATTGCAAACGAATGCTTCAACCTAGAAGAACGAAATTTGCTGAGCCAAGTGGGATTGGTGTACTGCTCATTACCACGAAGTATCTTCAAGATTGGGTGAAAAAACATATGCTGAGATTTCTGGACACTCGTAGTATTTTGGAAGCTTGGCAACCTCTTCCAAACGAAAGTGTGGTTCACCACTCCCTCCTAGGGAAACTTCAATTGGACACAAACCATACAGATAGAACTTAGAACTACTTTATTGTGTCAAGTTTCAAGGGGCTAGCACAAACCGTGCTTGATTTAGAGTTCCAAATTCATGTATCAATATGGGAGAAAACAGAGTGAAACCTGAAAATTCAAACTCTTACTGCCAACGAATGCTCAACCTAGAAGAACGAAATTTGCTGAACCCAGTGGGATTGGTGTACTGCTCATTATCACCAAGTATCTTCAAGAATGGGTGAAAAAACATATGCTGAGATTTCAGGACACTCGTAGTTTTTTGGAAGCTTGGCAACCCGTTTCAAAGGAAAGTGTGTTTCACCACTCCCTCCTAGGGCTACTTCAAGAGGAAACAAACCATACACATAGAACTTAGAACTACTTTATTGTGTCAAGTTTCAAGGGGCTAGCACAAACCGTGCTTGATTTAGAGTTCCAAATTCATGTATCAATATAGGAGAAAACAGAGTGAAACCTGAAAATTCAACCTCTTATTGCAAACGAATGCTTCAACCTAGAAGAAAGAAATTTGATGAGCCAAGTGGGATTGGTGTACTGCTCATTACCACCAAGTATCTTCAAGATTGGGTGAAAAAACATATGCTGAGATTTCTGGACACTCGTAGTATTTTGGAAGCTTGGCAACCTCTTCCAAACGAAAGTGTGGTTCACCACTCCCTCCTAGGGAAACTTCAATTGGACACAAACCATACAGATAGAACTTAGTACTACTTTATTGTGTCAAGTTTCAAGGGGCTAGCACAAACCGTTCTTGATTTAGAGTTCAAATTCATGTATCAATATAGGAGAAAACAGAGTGAAACCTGAAAACTCAAACTCTTACTGCCAACGAATGCTTCAACCTAGATAAACGAAATTTGCTGAACCCAGTGGGATTCGTGTACTGCTCATTATCACCAAGTATCTTCAAGATATGGTGAAAAAACATATGCTGAGATTTCAGGACACTCGTAGTTTTCTGGAAGCTTGGCAACCCGTTTCTAACGAAAGTGTGTTTCACCACTCCCTCCTAGGGCTACTTCAAGAGAAAACAAACCATACACATAGAACTTAGAACAACTTTATTGTGTCAAGTTTCAAGGGGCTAGCACAAACCGTGCTTGATTTAGAGTTCCAAATTCATGTATCAATATAGGAGAAAACAGAGTGAAACCTGAAAATTCAACCTCTTATTGCAAACGAATGCTTCAACCTAGAAGAAAGAAATTTGATGAGCCAAGTGGGATTGGTGTACTGCTCATTACCACCAAGTATCTTCAAGATTGGGTGAAAAAACATATGCTGAGATTTCTGGACACTCGTAGTATTTTGGAAGCTTGGCAACCTATTCCAAACGAAAGTGTGGTTCACCACTCCCTCCTAGGGAAACTTCAATTGGACACAAACCATACAGATAGAACTTAGTACTACTTTATTGTGTCAAGTTTCAAGGGGCTAGCACAAACCGTTCTTGATTTAGAGTTCAAATTCATGTATCAATATAGGAGAAAACAGAGTGAAACCTGAAAACTCAAACTCTTACTGCCAACGAATGCTTCAACCTAGATAAACGAAATTTGCTGAACCCAGTGGGATTCGTGTACTGCTCATTATCACCAAGTATCTTCAAGATATGGTGAAAAAACATATGCTGAGATTTCAGGACACTCGTAGTTTTCTGGAAGCTTGGCAACCCGTTTCTAACGAAAGTGTGTTTCACCACTCCCTCCTAGGGCTACTTCAAGAGAAAACAAACCATACACATAGAACTTAGAACAACTTTATTGTGTCAAGTTTCAAGGGGCTAGCACAAACCGTGCTTGATTTAGAGTTCCAAATTCATGTATCAATATAGGAGAAAACAGAGTGAAACCTGAAAATTCAAACTCTTATTGCAAACGAATGCTTCAACCTAGAAGAACGAAATTTGCTGAGCCAAGTAGGATTGGTGTACTGCTCATTACCACCAAGTATCTTCAAGATTGGGTGAAAAAACATATGCTGAGATTTCAGGACACTCGTAGTATTTTGGAAGCTTGGCAACCTCTTCCAAACGAAAGTGTGTTGCACCACTCCCTCCTAGGGAAACTTCAATTGGACACAAACCATACAGATAGAACTTAGAACTACTTTATTGTGTCCAGTTTCAAGGGGCTAGCGCAAACCGTGTTTGATTTGGAGTTCCAAATTCATCGATCAATATAGGAGAAAACAGAGTGAAACCTGAAAATTCAAACTCTTACTGCCAACGAATGCTTCAAACTAGAAGAACGAAATTTGCTGAACCCATTGGGATTGCTGTACTGCTCATTATCACCAAGTATCTTCATATTGGGTGAAGAAACATATGCTGAGATTTCAGGACACTCGTAGAATTTTGGAAGCTTGGCAACCTCTTCCAAACGAAAGTTTGTTTCACCACTCCCTCCTAGGGAAACTTCAATTGGACAGAAACCATAGAGATGGAACTTAGAACTACTTTATTGTGTCCAGTTTCAAGGGGCTAGCACAAACCGTGTTTGAATTGGAGTTCCAAATTCATCTATCAATATAAAAGAAAACAGAGTGAAACCTGAAAATTCAAACTCTTACTGCCAACGAATGCTTCAACCTAGAAGAACGAAATTTGCTGAGCCATGTGGGATTGGAGTACTGCTCATTATCACCAAGTATCTTCAAGATTGGGTGAAAAAACATATGCTGCGATTTCAGGACACTCGTAGTATTTTGGAAGTTTGGCAACCTCTTCCAAACGAAAGTGTGTTTCACCACTCCCTCCTAGGGAAACTTCAATTAGACACAAACCATACAGATAGAACTTAGAACTACTTTATTGTGTCCAGTTTCAAGGGGCTAGCACAAACCGTTCTTGATTTAGAGTTCCAAATTCATGTATCAATATAGGAGAAAACAGAGTGAAACCTGAAAACTCAAACTCTTATTGCAAACGAATGCTTCAACCTAGAAGAACGAAATTTGCTGAGTCAAGTGGGATTGGTGTACTGCTCATTACCACCAAGTATCTTCAAGATTGGGTGAAAAAACATATGCTGAGATTTCAGGACACTCGTAGTATTTTGGAAGCTTGGCAACCTCTTCCAAACGAAAGTGTGTTTCACCACTCCCTCCTAGGGAAACTTCAATTGGACAGAAACCATAGAGATAGAACTTAGAACTACTTTATTGTGTCCAGTTTCAAGGGGCTAGCACAAACCGTGTTTGATTTGGAGTTCCAAAATCATCTATCAATATAGGAGAAAACAGAGTGAAACCTGAAAATTCAAACTCTTACTGCCAACGAAGGCTTCAACCTAGAAGAACGAAATTTGCTGAACCCAGTGGGATTGGTGTACTGCTCATTATCACCAAGTATCTTCAAGAATGGGTGAAAAGACATATGCTGAGATTTCAGGACACTCGTAGTTTTTTGGAAGCTTGGCAACCCGTTTCAAACGAAAGTGTGTTTCACCACTGCCTCCTAGGGCTACTTCAAGAGGAAACAAACCGTACACATAGAACTTAGAACTACTTTATTGTGTCAAGTTTCAAGAAGCTAGCACAATCCGTGCTTGATTTAGAGTTCCAAATTCATGTATCAATATAGGAGAAAACAGAGTGAAACCTGAAAATTCAAACTCTTATTGCAAACGAATGCTTCAACCTAGAAGAAAGAAATTTGATGAGCCAAGTGGGATTGGTGTACTGCTCATTACCACCAAGTATCTTCAAGATTGGGTGAAAAAACATATGCTGAGATTTCTGGACACTCGTAGTATTTTGGAAGCTTGGCAACCTCTTCCAAACGAAAGTGTGATTCACCACTCCCTCCTAGGGAAACTTCAATTGGACACAAACCATACAGATAGAACTTAGAACTACTTTATTGTGTCAAGTTTCAAGGGGCTAGCACAAACCGTTCTTGATATAGAGTTCAAATTCATGTATCAATATAGGAGAAAACAGAGTGAAACCTGAAAACTCAAACTCTTACTGCCAACGAATGCTTCAACCTAGAAGAACGAAATTTGCTGAACCCATTGGGATTGCTGTACTGCTCATTATCACCAAGTATCTTCATATTGGGTGAAGAAACATATGCTGAGATTTCAGGACACTCGTAGAATTTTGGAAGCTTGGCAACCTCTTCCAAACGAAAGTTTGTTTCACCACTCCCTCCTAGGGAAACTTCAATTGGACAGAAACCATAGAGATGGAACTTAGAACTACTTTATTGTGTCCAGTTTCAAGGGGCTAGCACAAACCGTGTTTGAATTGGAGTTCCAAATTCATCTATCAATATAAAAGAAAACAGAGTGAAACCTGAAAATTCAAACTCTTACTGCCAACGAATGCTTCAACCTAGAAGAACGAAATTTGCTGAGCCATGTGGGATTGGAGTACTGCTCATTATCACCAAGTATCTTCAAGATTGGGTGAAAAAACATATGCTGCGATTTCAGGACACTCGTAGTATTTTGGAAGCTTGGCAACCTCTTCCAAACGAAAGTGTGTTTCACCACTCCCTCCTAGGGAAACTTCAATTAGACACAAACCATACAGATAGAACTTAGAACTACTTTATTGTGTCCAGTTTCAAGGGGCTAGCACAAACCGTTCTTGATTTAGAGTTCCAAATTCATGTATCAATATAGGAGAAAACAGAGTGAAACCTGAAAACTCAAACTCTTATTGCAAACGAATGCTTCAACCTAGAAGAACGAAATTTGCTGAGTCAAGTGGGATTGGTGTACTGCTCATTACCACCAAGTATCTTCAAGATTGGGTGAAAAAACATATGCTGAGATTTCAGGACACTCGTAGTATTTTGGAAGCTTGGCAACCTCTTCCAAACGAAAGTGTGTTTCACTACTCCCTCCTAGGGAAACTTCAATTGGACAGAAACCATAGAGATAGAACTTAGAACTACTTTATTGTGTCCAGTTTCAAGGGGCTAGCACAAACCGTGTTTGATTTGGAGTTCCAAAATCATCTATCAATATAGGAGAAAACAGAGTGAAACCTGAAAATTCAAACTCTTACTGCCAACGAAGGCTTCAACCTAGAAGAACGAAATTTGCTGAACCCAGTGGGATTGGTGTACTGCTCATTATCACCAAGTATCTTCAAGAATGGGTGAAAAGACATATGCTGAGATTTCAGGACACTCGTAGTTTTTTGGAAGCTTGGCAACCCGTTTCAAACGAAAGTGTGTTTCACCACTGCCTCCTAGGGCTACTTCAAGAGGAAACAAACCGTACACATAGAACTTAGAACTACTTTATTGTGTCAAGTTTCAAGAAGCTAGCACAATCCGTGCTTGATTTAGAGTTCCAAATTCATGTATCAATATAGGAGAAAACAGAGTGAAACCTGAAAATTCAAACTCTTATTGCAAACGAATGCTTCAACCTAGAAGAAAGAAATTTGATGAGCCAAGTGGGATTGGTGTACTGCTCATTACCACCAAGTATCTTCAAGATTGGGTGAAAAAACATATGCTGAGATTTCTGGACACTCGTAGTATTTTGGAAGCTTGGCAACCTCTTCCAAACGAAAGTGTGATTCACCACTCCCTCCTAGGGAAACTTCAATTGGACACAAACCATACAGATAGAACTTAGAACTACTTTATTGTGTCAAGTTTCAAGGGGCTAGCACAAACCGTTCTTGATATAGAGTTCAAATTCATGTATCAATATAGGAGAAAACAGAGTGAAACCTGAAAACTCAAACTCTTTCTGCCAACGAATGCTTCAACCTAGAAAAACGAAATTTGCTGAACCCAGTGGGATTCGTGTACTGCTCATTATCACCAAGTATCTTCAAGATTGGGTGAAAAAACATATGCTGAGATTTCAGGACACTCGTAGTTTTTTGGAAGCTTGGCAACCCGTTTCAAACGAAAGTGTGTTTCACCACTCCCTCCTAGGGCTACTTCAAGAGGAAACAAACCATACACATAGAACTTAGAACAACTTTATTGTGTCAAGTTTCAAGGGGCTAGCACAAACCGTGCTTGATTTAGAGTTCCAAATTAATGTATCAATATAGGAGAAAACAGAGTGAAACCTGAAAATTCAAACTCTTATTGCAAACGAATGCTTCAACCTAGAAGAACGAAATTTGCTGAGTCAAGTAGGATTGGTGTACTGCTCATTACCACCAAGTATCTTCAAGATTGGGTGAAAAAACATATGCTGAGATTTCAGGACACTCGTAGTATTTTGGAAGCTTGGCAACCTCTTCCAAACGAAAGTGTGTTGCACCACTCCCTCCTAGGGAAACTTCAATTGGACACAAACCATACAGATAGAACTTAGAACTACTTTATTGTGTCCAGTTTCAAGGGTCTAGCGCAAACCGTGTTTGATTTGGAGTTCCAAATTCATCGATCAATATAGGAGAAAACAGAGTGAAACCTGAAAATTCAAACTCTTACTGCCAACGAATGCTTCAACCTAGAAGAACGAAATTTGCTGAACCCAGTGGGATTGGTGTACTGCTCATTATCACCAAGTATCATCAAGATTGGGTGAAGAAACATATGCTGAGATTTCAGGACACTCGTAGTTTGTTGGAAGCTTGGCAACCCGTTTCAAACGAAAGTGTGTTTCAGCACTCCCTGCTAGGGCTACTTCAAGAGGAAACAAACCATACACATAGAACTTAGAACTACTTTAGTGCGTCAAATTCAAGGGGCTAGCACAAACCGTGCTTGATTTAGAGTTCCAAATTCATGTATCACTATAGGAGAAAACAGAGTGAAACCTGAAAACTCAAACTCTTATTGCAAACGAATGCTTCAACCTAGAAGAACGAAATTTGCTGAGCCAAGTGGGATTGGTGTACTGCTCATTACCACCAAGTATCTTCAAGATTGGGTGAAAAAACATATGCTGAGATTTCAGGACACTCGTAGTATTTTGGAAGCTTGGCAACCTCTTCCAAACGAAAGTGTGTTTCACCACTCCCTCCTAGGGAAACTTCAATTGGACAGAAACCATAGAGATAGAACTTAGAACTACTTTATTGTGTCCAGTTTCAAGGGGCTAGCACAAACCGTGTTTGATTTGGAGTTCCAAAATCATCTATCAATATAGGAGAAAACAGAGTGAAACCTGAAAATTCAAACTCTTACTGCCAACGAAGGCTTCAACCTAGAAGAACGAAATTTGCTGAACCCAGTGGGATTGGTGTACTGCTCATTATCACCAAGTATCTTCAAGAATGGGTGAAAAGACATATGCTGAGATTTCAGGACACTCGTAGTTTTTTGGAAGCTTGGCAACCCGTTTCAAACGAAAGTGTGTTTCACCACTGCCTCCTAGGGCTACTTCAAGAGGAAACAAACCGTACACATAGAACTTAGAACTACTTTATTGTGTCAAGTTTCAAGAAGCTAGCACAATCCGTGCTTGATTTAGAGTTCTAAATTCATGTATCAATATAGGAGAAAACAGAGTGAAACCTGAAAATTCAAACTCTTATTGCAAACGAATGCTTCAACCTAGAAGAAAGAAATTTGATGAGCCAAGTGGGATTGGTGTACTGCTCATTACCACCAAGTATCTTCAAGATTGGGTGAAAAAACATATGCTGAGATTTCTGGACACTCGTAGTATTTTGGAAGCTTGGCAACCTCTTCCAAACGAAAGTGTGATTCACCACTCCCTCCTAGGGAAACTTCAATTGGACACAAACCATACAGATAGAACTTAGAACTACTTTATTGTGTCAAGTTTCAAGGGGCTAGCACAAACCGTTCTTGATATAGAGTTCAAATTCATGTATCAATATAGGAGAAAACAGAGTGAAACCTGAAAACTCAAACTCTTACTGCCAACGAATGCTTCAACCTAGAAAAACGAAATTTGCTGAACCCAGTGGGATTCGTGTACTGCTCATTATCACCAAGTATCTTCAAGATTGGGTGAAAAAACATATGCTGAGATTTCAGGACACTCGTAGTTTTTTGGAAGCTTGGCAACCCGTTTCAAACGAAAGTGTGTTTCACCACTCCCTCCTAGGGCTACTTCAAGAGGAAACAAACCATACACATAGAACTTAGAACAACTTTATTGTGTCAAGTTTCAAGGGGCTAGCACAAACCGTGCTTGATTTAGAGTTCCAAATTCATGTATCAATATAGGAGAAAACAGAGTGAAACCTGAAAATTCAAACTCTTATTGCAAACGAATGCTTCAACCTAGAAGAACGAAATTTGCTGAGTCAAGTAGGATTGGTGTACTGCTCATTACCACCAAGTATCTTCAAGATTGGGTGAAAAAACATATGCTGAGATTTCAGGACACTCGTAGTATTTTGGAAGCTTGGCAACCTCTTCCAAACGAAAGTGTGTTGCACCACTCCCTCCTAGGGAAACTTCAATTGGACACAAACCATACAGATAGAACTTAGAACTACTTTATTGTGTCCAGTTTCAAGGGTCTAGCGCAAACCGTGTTTGATTTGGAGTTCCAAATTCATCGATCAATATAGGAGAAAACAGAGTGAAACCTGAAAATTCAAACTCTTACTGCCAACGAATGCTTCAACCTAGAAGAACGAAATTTGCTGAACCCAGTGGGATTGGTGTACTGCTCATTATCACCAAGTATCTTCAAGATTGGGTGAAGAAACATATGCTGAGATTTCAGGACACTCGTAGTTTGTTGGAAGCTTGGCAACCCGTTTCAAACGAAAGTGTGTTTCAGCACTCCCTCCTAGGGCTACGTCAAGAGGAAACAAACCATACACATAGAACTTAGAACTACTTTAGTGTGTCAAATTCAAGGGGCTAGCACAAACCGTGCTTGATTTAGAGTTCCAAATTCATGTATCACTATAGGAGAAAACAGAGTGAAACCTGAAAATTCAAACTCTTATTGCAAACGAATGCTTCAACCTAGAAGAACGAAATTTGCTGAGCCAAGTGGGATTGGTGTACTGCTCATTACCACCAAGTATCTTCAAGATTGGGTGAAAAAAACATATGCTGAGATTTCAGGACACTCGTAGTATTTTGGAAGCTTGGCAACCTCTTCCAAACGAAAGTGTGTTTCACCACTCCCTCCTAGGCAAACTTCAATTGGACAGAAACCATAGAGATAGAACTTAGAACTACTTTATTGTGTCCAGTTTCAAGGGGCTAGCACAAACCGTGTTTGATTTGGAGTTCCAAAATCATCTATCAATATAGGAGAAAACAGAGTGAAACCTGAAAATTCAAACTCTTACTGCCAACGAAGGCTTCAACCTAGAAGAACGAAATTTGCTGAACCCAGTGGGATTGGTGTACTGCTCATTATCACCAAGTATCTTCAAGAATGGGTGAAAAGACATATGCTGAGATTTCAGGACACTCGTAGTTTTTTGGAAGCTTGGCAACCCGTTTCAAACGAAAGTGTGTTTCACCACTGCCTCCTAGTTCTACTTCAAGAGGAAACAAACCGTACACATAGAACTTAGAACTACTTTATTGTGTCAAGTTTCAAGAAGCTAGCACAATCCGTGCTTGATTTAGAGTTCCAAATTCATGTATCAATATATGAGAAAACAGAGTGAAACCTGAAAATTCAAACTCTTATTGCAAACGAATGCTTCAACCTAGAAGAACGAAATTTGCTGAGCCAAGTGGGATTGGTGTACTGCTCATTACCACCAAGTATCTTCAAGATTGGGTGAAAAAACATATGCTGAGATTTCTGGACACTCGTAGTATTTTGGAAGCTTGGCAACCTCTTCCAAACGAAAGTGTGTTTCACCACTCCCTCCTAGGGAAACTTCAATTGGACACAAACCATACAGATAGAACTTGGAACTACTTTATTGAGTCCAGTTTCAAGGGGCTAGCACAAACCGTGTTTGATTTGGAGTTCCAAATTCATCTATCAATATAGGAGAAAACAGAGTGAAACCTGAAAATTCAAACTCTTACTGCCAACGAATGCTTCAACCTAGAAGAACGAAATTTGCTGAACCCAGTGGGATTGGTGTACTGCTCATTATCACCAAGTATCTTCAAGAATGGGTGAAAAAACATATGCTGAGATTTCAGGACACTCGTAGTTTTTTGGAAGCTTGGCAAACCGTTTCAAACGAAAGTGTGTTTCACCACTCCCTCCTAGGGCTACTTCAACAGGAAACAAACCGTACACATAGAACTTAGAACTACATTATTGTGTCAAGTTTCAAGGGGCGAGAACAAACCGTGCTTGATTTATAGTTCCAAATTCATGTATCAATATAGGAGAAAACAGAGTGAAACCTGAAAATTCAAACTCTTATTGCAAACGAATGCTTCAACCTAGAAGAACGAAATTTGCTGAGCCAAGTGGGATTGGTGTACTGCTCATTACCACGAAGAATCTTCAAGATTGGGTGAAAAAACATATGCTGAGATTTCTGGACACTCGTAGTATTTTGGAAGCTTGGCAACCTCTTCCAAACGAAAGTGTGTTTCACCACTCCCTCCTAGGGAAACTTCAATTGGACACAAACCATACAGATAGAACTTAGAACTACTTTATTGTGTCCAGTTTCAAGGGGCTAGCACAAACCGTGTTTGATTTGGAGTTCCAAATTCATCGATCAATATAGGAGAAAACAGAGTGAAACCTGAAAATTCAAACTCTTACTGCCAACGAATGCTTCACCCTAGAAGAACGAAATTTGCTGAACAAAGTGGGATTGGTGTACTGCTCATTATCACCAAGTATCTTCAAGAATGGGTGAAAAAAATATGCTAGATTTCATGACACTCGTAGTTTTTTGGAAGCTTGGCAACCCGTTTCAAATGAAAGTGTGTTTCACCACTCCCTCCTAGAACTACTTCAACAAGAAACAAACCGTACACATAGAACTTAGAACTACTTTATTGTGTCAAGTTTCAAGGGGCTAGCACAAACCGTGCTTGATTTAGAGTTCCAAATTCATGTATCAATATAGGAGAAAACAGAGTGAAACCTGAAAATTCAAACTCTTATTGCAAACGAATGCTTCAACCTAGAAGAACGAAATTTGCTGAGCCAAGTGGGATTGGTGTACTGCTCATTACCACCAAGTATCTTCAAGATTGGGTGAAAAAACATATGCTGAGATTTCTGGACACTCGTAGTATTTTGGAAGCTTGGCAACCTCTTCCAAACGAAAGTGTGGTTCACCACTCCCTCCTAGGGAAACTTCTATTGGACACAAACCATACAGATAGAACTTGGAACTACTTTATTGAGTCCAGTTTCAAGGGGCTAGCACAAACCGTGTTTGATTTGGAGTTCCAAATTCATCTATCAATATAGGAGAAAACAGAGTGAAACCTGAAAATTCAAACTCTTACTGCCAACGAATGCTTCAACCTAGAAGAACGAAATTTGCTGAACCCAGTGGGATTCGTGTACTGCTCATTATCACCAAGTATCTTCAAGATTGGGTGAAAAAACATATGCTGAGATTTCTGGACACTCGTAGTATTTTGGAAGCTTGGCAACCTCTTCCAAACGAAAGTGTGTTTCACCACTCCCTCCTAGGGAAACTTCAATTGGACACAAACCATACAGATAGAACTTAGAACTACTTTATTGTGTCAAGTTTCAAGGGGTAGCACAAACCGTTCTTGATTTAGAGTTCCAAATTCATGTATCAATATGGGAGAAAACAGAGTGAAACCTGAAAATTCAAACTCTTACTGCCAACGAATGCTCAACCTAGAAGAACGAAATTTGCTGAACCCAGTGGGATTGGTGTACTGCTCATTATCACCAAGTATCTTCAAGAATGGGTGAAAAAACATATGCTGAGATTTCAGGACACTCGTAGTTTTTTGGAAGATTGGCAACCCGTTTCAAACGAAAGTGTGTTTCACCACTCCCTCCTAGGGCTACTTCAAGAGGAAACAAACCATACACATAGAACTTAGAACTACTTTATTGTGTCAAGTTTCAAGGGGCTAGCACAAACCGTGCTTGATTTAGAGTTCCAAATTCATGTATCAATATAGGAGAAAACAGAGTGAAACCTGAAAATTCAACCTCTTATTGCAAACGAATGCTTCAACCTATAAGAAAGAAATTTGCTGAGCCAAGTGGGATTGGTGTACTGCTCATTACCACCAAGTATCTTCAAGATTGGGTGAAAAAACATATGCTGAGATTTCTGGACACTCGTAGTATTTTGGAAGCTTGGCAACCTCTTCCAAACGAAAGTGTGGTTCACCACTCCCTCCTAGGGAAACTTCAATTGGACACAAACCATACAGATAGAACTTAGTACTACTTTATTGTGTCAAGTTTCAAGGGGCTAGCACAAACCGTTCTTGATTTAGAGTTCAAATTCATGTATCAATATAGGAGAAAACAGAGTGAAACCTGAAAACTCAAACTCTTACTGCCAACGAATGCTTCAACCTAGATAAACGAAATTTGCTGAACCCAGTGGGATTCGTGTACTGCTCATTATCACCAAGTATCTTCAAGATTGGGTGAAAAAACATATGCTGAGACTTCAGGACACTCGTAGTTTTTTGGAAGCTTGGCAACCCGTTTCAAACGAAAGTGTGTTTCACCACTCCCTCCTAGGGCTACTTCAAGAGGAAACAAACCATACACATAGAACTTAGAACAACTTTATTGTGTCAAGTTTCAAGGGGCTAGCACAAACCGTGCTTGATTTAGAGTTCCAAATTCATGTATCAATATAGGAGAAAACAGAGTGAAACCTGAAAATTCAAACTCTTATTGCAAACGAATGCTTCAACCTAGAAGAAAGAAATTTGCTGAGCCAAGTGGGATTGGTGTACTGCTCATTACCACCAAGTATCTTCAAGATTGGGTGAAAAAACATATGCTGAGATTTCAGGACACTCGTAGTATTTTGGAAGCTTGGCAACCTCTTCCACACGAAAGTGTGTTTCACCACTCCCTCCTAGGGAAACTTCAATTGGACACAAACCATACAGATAGAACTTAGAACTACTTTATTGTGTCCAGTTTCAAGGGGCTAGCACAAACCGTGTTTGATTTGGAGTTCCAAATTCATCGATCAATATAGGAGAAAACAGAGTGAAACCTGAAAATTCAAACTCTTACTGCCAACGAATGCTTCAACCTAGAAGAACGAAATTTGCTGAACCCAGTGGGATGGTGTACTGCTCATTACCACCAAGTATCTTCAAGATTGGGTGAAAAAACATATGCTGAGACTTCAGGACACTCGTAGTTTTTTGGAAGCTTGGCAACCCGTTTCAAACGAAAGTGTGTTTCACCACTCCCTCCTAGAACTACTTCAACAGGAAACAATCCGTACACATAGAACTTAGAACTACTTTATTGTGTCAAGTTTCAAGGGGCTAGAACAAACCGTGCTTGATTTAGAGTTCCAAATTCATGTATCAATATAGGAGAAAACAGAGTGAAACCTGAAAATTCAAACTCTTATTGCAAACGAATGCTTCAACCTAGAAGAACGAAATTTGCTGAGCCAAGTGGGATTGGTGTACTGCTCATTACCACGAAGTATCTTCAAGATTGGGTGAAAAAACATATGCTGAGATTTCTGGACACTCGTAGTATTTTGGAAGCTTGGCAACCTCTTCCAAACGAAAGTGTGTTTCACCACGCCCTCCTAGGGAAACTTCAATTGGACACAAACCATACAGATAGAACTTGGAAATACTTTATTGAGTCCAGTTTCAAGGGGCTAGCACAAACCGTGTTTGATTTGGAGTTCCAAAATCATCTATCAATATAGGAGAAAACAGAGTGAAACCTGAAAATTCAAACTCTTACTGCCAACGAATGCTTCAACCTAGAAGAACGAAATTTGCTGAACCCAGTGGGATTGGTGTACTGCTCATTATCACCAAGTATCTTCAAGAATGGGTGAAAAAACATATGCTGAGATTTCAGGACACTCGTAGTTTTTTGGAAGCTTGGCAAACCGTTTCAAACGAAAGTGTGTTTCACCACTCCCTCCTAGGGCTACTTCAACAGGAAACAAACCGTACACATAGAACTTTGAACTACTTTATTGTGTCAAGTTTCAAGGGGCTAGAACAAACCGTGCTTGATTTAGAGTTCCAAATTCATGTATCAATATAGGAGAAAACAGAGTGAAACCTGAAAATTCAAACTCTTATTGCAAACGAATGCTTCAACCTAGAAGAACAAAATTTGCTGAACCCAGTGGGATTGGTGTACTGCTCATTACCACGAAGTATCTTCAAGATTGGGTGAAAAAACATATGCTGAGATTTCTGGACACTCGTAGTATTTTGGAAGCTTGGCAACCTCTTCCAAACGAAAGTGTGTTTCACCACTCCCTCCTAGGGAAACTTCAATTGGACACAAACCATACAGATAGAACTTAGAACTACTTTATTGTGTCAAGTTTCAAGGGGCTAGCACAAACCGTTCTTGATTTAGAGTTCCAAATTCATGTATCAATATGGGAGAAAACAGAGTGAAACCTGAAAATTCAAACTCTTACTGCCAACGAATGCTCAACCTAGAAGAACGAAATTTGCTGAACCCAGTGGGATTGGTGTACTGCTCATTATCACCAAGTATCTTCAAGAATGGGTGAAAAAACATATGCTGAAATTTCAGGAGAGTCGTAGTTTTTTGGAAGCTTGGCAACCCGTTTCAAACGAAAGTGTGTTTCACCACTCCCTCCTAGGGCTACTTCAAGAGGAAACAAACCATACACATAGAACTTAGAACTACTTTATTGTGTCAAGTTTCAAGGGGCTAGCACAAACCGTGCTTGATTTAGAGTTCCAAATTCATGTATCAATATAGGAGAAAACAGAGTGAAACCTGAAAATACAACCTCTTATTGCAAACGAATGCTTCAACCTAGAAGAACGAAATTTGCTGAGCCAAGTGGGATTGGTGTACTGCTCATTACCACCAAGTATCTTCAAGATTGGGTGAAAAAACATATGCTGAGATTTCTGGACACTCGTAGTATTTTGGAAGCTTGGCAACCTCTTCCAAACGAAAGTGTGGTTAACCACTCCCTCCTAGGGAAACTTCAATTGGACACAAACCATACAGATAGAACTTAGTACTACTTTATTGTGTCAAGTTTCAAGGGGCTAGCACAAACCGTTCTTGATTTAGAGTTCAAATTCATGTATCAATATAGGAGAAAACAGAGTGAAACCTGAAAACTCAAACTCTTAAAGCCAACGAATGCTTCAACCTAGATAAACGAAATTTGCTGAACCCAGTGGGATTCGTGTCCTGCTCATTATCACCAAGTATCTTCAAGATTGGGTGAAAAAACATATGCTGAGATTTCAGGACACTCGTAGTTTTTTGGAAGCTTGGCAACCCGTTTCAAACGAAAGTGTGTTTCACCACTCCCTCCTAGGGCTACTTCAAGAGGAAACAAACCATACACATAGAACTTAGAACTACTTTATTGTGTCAAGTTTCAAGGGGCTAGCACAAACCGTGCTTGATTTAGAGTTCCAAATTCATGTATCAATATAGGAGAAAACAGAGTGAAACCTGAAAATTCAACCTCTTATTGCAAACGAATGCTTCAACCTAGAAGAAAGAAATTTGCTGAGCCAAGTGGGATTGGTGTACTGCTCATTACCACCAAGTATCTTCAAGATTGGGTGAAAAAACATATGCTGAGATTTCTGGACACTCGTAGTATTTTGGAAGCTTGGCAACCTCTTCCAAACGAAAGTGTGGTTCACCACTCCCTCCTAGGGAAACTTCAATTGGACACAAACCATACAGATAGAACTTAGTACTACTTTATTGTGTCAAGTTTCAAGGGGCTAGCACAAACCGTTCTTGATTTAGAGTTCAAATTCATGTATCAATATAGGAGAAAACAGAGTGAAACCTGAAAACTCAAACTCTTACTGCCAACGAATGCTTCAACCTAGATAAACGAAATTTGCTGAACCCAGTGGGATTCGTGTACTGCTCATTATCACCAAGTATCTTCAAGATTGGGTGAAAAAACATATGCTGAGACTTCAGGACACTCGTAGTTTTTTGGAAGCTTGGCAACCCGTTTCAAACGAAAGTGTGTTTCACCACTCCCTCCTAGGGCTACTTCAAGAGGAAACAAACCATACACATAGAACTTAGAACAACTTTATTGTGTCAAGTTTCAAGGGGCTAGCACAAACCGTGCTTGATTTAGAGTTCCAAATTCATGTATCAATATAGGAGAAAACAGAGTGAAACCTGAAAATTCAAACTCTTATTGCAAATGAATGCTTCAACCTAGAAGAACGAAATTTGCTGAGCCAAGTGGGATTGGTGTACTGCTCATTACCACCAAGTATCTTCAAGATTGGGTGAAAAAACATATGCTGAGATTTCAGGACACTCGTAGTATTTTGGAAGCTTGGCAACCTCTTCCAAACGAAAGTGTGTTTCACCACTCCCTCCTAGGGAAACTTCAATTGGACACAAACCATACAGATAGAACTTAGAACTACTTTATTGTGTCCAGTTTCAAGGGGCTAGCACAAACCGTGTTTGATTTGGAGTTCCAAATTCATCGATCAATATAGGAGAAAACAGAGTGAAACCTGAAAATTCAAACTCTTACTGCCAACGAATGCTTCAACCTAGAAGAACGAAATTTGCTGAACCCAGTGGGATGGTGTACTGCTCATTATCACCAAGTATCTTCAAGAATGTGTGAAAAAAAATATGCTAGATTTCATGACACTCGTAGTTTTTTGGAAGCTTGGCAAACCGTTTCAAACGAAAGTGTGTTTCACCACTCCCTCCTAGAACTACTTCAACAGGAAACAATCCGTACACATAGAACTTAGAACTACTTTATTGTGTCAAGTTTCAAGGGGCTAGAACAAACCGTGCTTGATTTAGAGTTCCAAATTCATGTATCAATATAGGAGAAAACAGAGTGAAACCTGAAAATTCAAACTCTTATTGCAAACGAATGCTTCAACCTAGAAGAACGAAATTTGCTGAGCCAAGTGGGATTGGTGTACTGCTCATTACCACGAAGTATCTTCAAGATTGGGTGAAAAAACATATGCTGAGATTTCTGGACACTCGTAGTATTTTGGAAGCTTGGCAACCTCTTCCAAACGAAAGTGTGTTTCACCACTCCCTCCTAGGGAAACTTCAATTGGACACAAACCATACAGATAGAACTTGGAACTACTTTATTGAGTCCAGTTTCAAGCGGCTAGCACAAACCGTGTTTGATTTGGAGTTCCAAATTCATCTATCAATATAGGAGAAAACAGAGTGAAACCTGAAAATTCAAACTCTTACTGCCAACGAATGCTTCAACCTAGAAGAACGAAATTTGCTGAACCCAGTGGGATTGGTGTACTGCTCATTATCACCAAGTATCTTCAAGAATGGGTGAAAAAACATATGCTGAGATTTCAGGACACTCGTAGTTTTTTGGAAGCTTGGCAAACCGTTTCAAACGAAAGTGTGTTTCACCACTCCCTCCTAGGGCTACTTCAACAGGAAACAAACCGTACACATAGAACTTTGAACTACTTTATTGTGTCAAGTTTCAAGGGGCTAGCACAAACCGTGTTTGATTTGGAGTTCCAAATTCATCGATCAATATAG
The DNA here is from genome assembly GCF_048772815.1 of Callospermophilus lateralis. NCBI lineage: Eukaryota > Metazoa > Chordata > Mammalia > Rodentia > Sciuridae > Callospermophilus > Callospermophilus lateralis. The sequence continues at coordinate 20,232 of NW_027517977.1, forward strand.
GAGAAAACAGAGTGAAACCTGAAAATTCAAACTCTTACCGCCAACGAATGCTTCAACCTAGAAGAACGAAATTTGCTGAACCCAGTGGGATTGGTGTACTGTTCATTATCACCAAGTATGTTCAAGATTGGGTGAAGAAACATATGCTGAGATTTCAGGACATTCGTAGTTTTTTGGAAGCTTGGCAACCCGTTTCAAACGAAAGTGTGTTTCACCACTCCCTCCTAGGGATACTTCAAGAGGAAACAAACCGTACACATAGAACTTAGAACTACTTTATTGTGTCAAGTTTCAAGGGGCTAGCACAAACCTTGCTTGATTTAGAGTTCCAAATTCATGTATCAATATAGGAGAAAACAGAGTGAAACCTGAAAATTCAAACTCTTATTGCAAACGAATGCTTCAACCTAGAAGAAAGAAATTTGCTGAGCCAAGTGGGATTGGTGTACTGCTCATTACCACCAAGTATCTTCAAGATTGGGTGAAAAAACATATGCTGAGATTTCAGGACACTCGTAGTATTTTGGAAGCTTGGCAACCCGTTTCAAACGAAAGTGTGTTTCACCACTCCCTCCTAGGGCTACTTCAAGAGGAAACAAACCACACACATAGAACTTAGAATTACTTTATTGTGTCAAGTTTCAAGGGGCTAGAACAAACCGTGCTTGATTTAGAGTTCCAAATTCATGTATCAATATAGGAGAAAACAGAGTGAAACCTGAAAATTCAAACTCTTATTGCAAACGAATGCTTCAACCTAGAAGAACGAAATTTGCTGAGCCAAGTGGGATTGGTGTACTGCTCATTACCACGAAGTATCTTCAAGATTGGGTGAAAAAACATATGCTGAGATTTCTGGACACTCGTAGTATTTTGGAAGCTTGGCAACCTCTTCCAAACGAAAGTGTGTTTCACCACTCCCTCCTAGGGAAACTTCAATTGGACACAAACCATACAGATAGAACTTGGAACTACTTTATTGAGTCCAGTTTCAACGGGCTAGCACAAACCGTGTTTGATTTGGAGTTCCAAATTCATCTATCAATATAGGAGAAAACAGAGTGAAACCTGAAAATTCAAACTCTTACTGCCAACGAATGCTTCAACCTAGAAGAACGAAATTTGCTGAACGCAGTGGGATTGGTGTACTGCTCATTATCACCAAGTATCTTCAAGAATGGGTGAAAAAACATATGCTGAGATTTCAGGACACTCGTAGTTTTTTGGAAGCTTGGCAAACCGTTTCAAACGAAAGTGTGTTTCACCACTCCCTCCTAGGGCTACTTCAAGAGGAAACAAACCATACACATAGAACTTAGAACTACTTTATTGTGTCAAGTTTCAAGGGGCTAGCACAAACCGTTCTTGATTTAGAGTTCAAATTCATGTATCAATATAGGAGAAAACAGAGTGAAACCTGAAAACTCAAACTCTTACTGCCAACGAATGCTTCAACCTAGATAAACGAAATTTGCTGAACCCAGTGGGATTCGTGTACTGCTCATTATCACCAAGTATCTTCAAGATTGGGTGAAAAAACATATGCTGAGACTTCAGGACACTCGTAGTTTTTTGGAAGCTTGGCAACCCGTTTCAAACGAAAGTGTGTTTCACCACTCCCTCCTAGGGCTACTTCAAGAGGAAACAAACCATACACATAGAACTTAGAACAACTTTATTGTGTCAAGTTTCAAGGGGCTAGCACAAACCGTGCTTGATTTAGAGTTCCAAATTCATGTATCAATATAGGAGAAAACAGAGTGAAACCTGAAAATTCAAACTCTTATTGCAAACGAATGCTTCAACCTAGAAGAACGAAATTTGCTGAGCCAAGTGGGATTGGTGTACTGCTCATTACCACCAAGTATCTTCAAGATTGGGTGAAAAAACATATGCTGAGATTTCAGGACACTCGTAGTATTTTGGAAGCTTGGCAACCTCTTCCAAACGAAAGTGTGTTTCACCACTCCCTCCTAGGGAAACTTCAATTGGACACAAACCATACAGATAGAACTTAGAACTACTTTATTGTGTCCAGTTTCAAGGGGCTAGCACAAACCGTGTTTGATTTGGAGTTCCAAATTCATCGATCAATATAGGAGAAAACAGAGTGAAACCTGAAAATTCAAACTCTTACTGCCAACGAATGCTTCAACCTAGAAGAACGAAATTTGCTGAACCCAGTGGGATGGTGTACTGCTCATTATCACCAAGTATCTTCAAGAATGGGTGAAAAAAAAATATGCTAGATTTCATGACACTCGTAGTTTTTTGGAAGCTTGGCAACCCGTTTCAAACGAAAGTGTGTTTCACCACTCCCTCCTAGAACTACTTCAACAGGAAACAATCCGTACACATAGAACTTAGAACTACTTTATTGTGTCAAGTTTCAAGGGGCTAGAACAAACCGTGCTTGATTTAGAGTTCCAAATTCATGTATCAATATAGGAGAAAACAGAGTGAAACCTGAAAATTCAAACTCTTACTGCCAACGAATGCTTCAACCTAGAAGAACGAAATTTGCTGAACCCAGTGGGATTGGTGTACTGCTCATTACCACCAAGTATCTTCAAGATTGGGTGAAAAAACATATGCTGAGATTTCAGGACACTCGTAGTATTTTGGAAGCTTGGCAACCTCTTCCAAACAAAAGTGTGTTTCACCACTCCCTCCTAGGGAAACTTCAATTGGACACAAACCATACAGATAGAACTTAGAATTACTTTATTGTGTCAAATTTCAAGGGGCTAGCAGAATCCGTGTTTGATTTGGAGTTCCAAATTCATCTATCAATATAGGAGAAAACAGAGTGAAACCTGAAAATTGAAACTCTTACTGCCAACGAATGCTTCAACCTAGAAGAACGAAATTTGCTGAACCCAGTGGGATTGGTGTACTGATCATTATCACCAAGTATCTTCAAGATTGGGTGAAAAAACATATGCTGAGATTTCAGGACACTCGTAGTTTTTTGGAAGCTTGGCAACCCGTTTCAAACGAAAGTGTGGTTCACCACTCCCTCCTAGGGCTACTTCAAGAAAAAACAAACCATACACATAGAACTTAAAACTACTTTATTGTGTCAAGTTTCAAGGGGCTAGCACAAACCGTGCTTGATTTAGAGTTCCAAATTCATGTATCAATATAGGAGAAAACAGAGTGAAACCTGAAAATTCAAACTCTTATTGCAAACGAATGCTTCAACCTAGAAGAACGAAATTTGCTGAGCCATGTGGGATAGGTGTACTGCTCATTACCACCAAGTATCTTCAAGATTCGGTGAAAAAACATGTGCTGAGATTTCAGGACACTCGTAGTATTTTGGAAGCTTGGCAACCCGTTTCAAACGAAAGTGTGTTTCACCACTGCCTCCTAGGGAAACTTCAATTGGACACAAACCATACAGATAGAACTTAGAACTACTTTATTGTGTGAAGTTTCAAGGGGCTAGCACAAATCGTTCTTGATTTAGAGTTCAAATACATCTATCAATATAGGAGAAAACAGAGTGAAACCTGAAAACTCAAACTCTTATTGCAAACGAATGCTTCAACCTAGAAGAACGAAATTTGCTGAGTCAAGTGGGATTGGTGTACTGCTCATTACCACCAAGTATCTTCAAGATTGGGTGAAAAAACATATGCTGAGATTTCAGGACACTCGTAGTATTTTGGAAGCTTGGCAACCTCTTCCAAACGAAAGTGTGTTTCACCACTCCCTCCTAGGGAAACATCAATTGGACACAAACCATACAGATAGAACTTAGAACTACTTTATTGTGTCCAGTTTCAAGGGGCTAGCACAAACCGTTCTTGATTTAGTGTTCCAAATTCATGTATCAATATAGGAGAAAACAGAGTGAAACCTGAAAACTCAAACTCTTATTGCAAACGAATGCTTCAACCTAGAAGAACGAAATTTGCTGAGCCAAGTGGGGTTGGTGTACTGCTCATTACCACCAAGTATCTTCAAGATTGGGTGAAAAAACATATGCTGAGATTTCAGGACACTCGTAGTATTTTGGAAGCTTGGCAACCTCTTCCAAACGAAAGTGTGTTTCACCACTCCCTCCTAGGGAAACTTCAATTGGACACAAACCATACAGATAGAACTTAGAACTACTTTATTGTGTCCAGTTTCAAGGGGCTAGCACAAACCGTGTTTGATTTGGAGTTCCAAATTCATCTATCATTATAGGAGAAAACAGAGTGAAACCTGAAAATTCAAACTCTTACTGCCAACGAATGCTTCAACCTAGAAGAACGAAATTTGCTGAACCCAGTGGGATTGGTGTACTGCTCATTATCACCAAGTATCTTCAAGAATGGGTGAAAAAAAATATGCTAGATTTCAGGACACTCGTAGTTTTTTGGAAGCTTGGCAACCCGTTTCAAACGAAAGTGTGTTTCACCACTCCCTCCTAGAACTACTTCAACAGGAAACAAACCGTACACATAGAACTTAGAACTACTTTATTGTGTCCAGTTTCAAGGGGCTAGCACAAACCGTGCTTGATTTAGAGTTCCAAATTCATGTATCAATATAGGAGAAAACAGAGTGAAACCTGAAAATTCAAACTCTTATTGCAAACGAATGCTTCAACCTAGAAGAACGAAATTTGCTGAGCCAAGTGGGATTGGTGTACTGCTCATTACCACCAAGTATCTTCAAGATTGGGTGAAAAAACATATGCTGAGATTTCAGGACACTCGTAGTATTTTGGAAGCTTGGCAACCCCTTCCAAACGAAAGTGTGTTTCACCACTCCCTCCTAGGGAAACTTCAATTGGACACAAACCATACAGATAGAACTTAGAACTACTTTATTGTGTCAAGTTTCAAGGGGCTAGCAGAATCCGTGTTTGATTTGGAGTTCCAAATTCATCTATCAATATAGGAGAAAACAGAGTGAAACCTGAATATTCAAACTCTTACTGCCAACGAATGCTTCAACCTAGAAGAACGAAATTTGCTGAACCCAGTGGGATTGGTGTACTGCTCATTATCACCAAGTATCTTCAAGATTGGGTGAAAAAACATATGCTGAGATTTCAGGACACTCGTAGTTTTCTGGAATCTTGGCAACCCGTTTCAAACGAAAGTGTGTTTCACCACTCCCTCCTAGGGCTACTTCAAGAGGAAACAAACCGTACACATAGAACTTAGAACTACTTTATTGTGTAAGTTTCAAGGGGCTAGCACAAACCGTGCTTGATTTAGAGTTCCAAATTCATGTATCAATATGGGAGAAAACAGAGTGAAACCTGAAAACTCAAACTCTTATTGCAAACGAATGCTTCAACCTAGAAGAACAAAATTTGCTGAGTCAAGTGGGATTGGTGTACTGCTCATTACCACCAAGTATCTTCAAGATTGGGTGAAAAAACATATGCTGAGATTTCAGGACACTCGTAGTATTTTGGAAGCTTGGAACCTCTTCCAAACGAAAGTGTGTTTCACCACTCCCTCCTAGGGAAACTTCAATTAAACACAAACCATACAGATAGAACTTAGAACTACTTTATTGGGTCCAGTTTCAAGGGGCTAGCACAAACCGTGTTTGATTTGGAGTTCCAAATTCATCTATCAATATAGGAGAAAACAGAGTGAAACCTGAAAATTCAAACTCTTACTGCCAACGAATGCTCAACCTAGAAGAACGAAATTTTCTGAACCCAGTGGGATTGGTGTACTGCTCATTACCACCAAGTATCTTCAAGATTGGGTGAAAAAACATATGCTGAGATTTCTGGACACTCGTAGTATTTTGGAAGCTTGGCAACCTCTTCCAAACGAAAGTGTGTTTCACCACTCCCTCCTAGGGAAACTTCAATTGGACTAAACCATACAGATAAAACTTAGAACTACTTTATTGTGTCAAGTTTCAAGGGGCTAGCACAAACCGTTCTTGATTTAGAGTTCCAAATTCATGTATCAATATGGGAGAAAACAGAGTGAAACCTGAAAACTCAAACTCTTATTGCAAACGAATGCTTCAACCTAGAAGAACGAAATTTGCTGAGTCAAGTGGGATTCGTGTACTGCTCATTACCACCAAGTATCTTCAAGATTGGGTGAAAAAACATATGCTGAGATTTCAGGACACTCGTAGTATTTTGGAAGCTTGGCAACCTCTTCCAAACGAAAGTGTGTTTCACCACTCCCACCTAGGGAAACTTCAATTAAACACAAACCATACAGATACAACTTAGAACTACTTTATTGGGTCCAGTTTCAAGGGGCTAGCACAAACCGTGTTTGATTTGGAGTTCCAAATTCATCTATCAATATAGGAGAAAACAGAGTGAAACCTGAAAATTCAAACTCTTACTGCCAACGAATGCTCAACCTAGAAGAACGAAATTTGCTGAACCCAGTGGTATTGGTGTACTGCTCATTATCACCAAGTATCTTCAAGAATGGGTGAAAAAACATATGCTGAGATTTCAGGACACTCGTAGTTTTTTGGAAGCTTGTCAACCCGTTTCAAACGAAAGTGTGTTTCACCACTCCCTCCTAGGGCTACTTCAAGAGGAAACAAACCGTACACATAGAACTTAGATCTACTTTATTGTGTCAAGTTTCAAGGGGCTAGCACAAACCGTGCTTGATTTAGAGTTCCAAATTCATGTATCAATATAGGAGAAAACAGACTGAAACCTGAAAATTCAAACTCTTATTGCAAACGAATGCTTCAACCTAGAAGAACGAAATTTGCTGAGCCAAGTGGGATTGGTGTACTGCTCATTACCACCAAGTATCTTCAAGATTGGGTGAAAAAACATATGCTGAGATTTCAGGACACTCGTAGTATTTTGGAAGCTTGGCAACCTCTTCCAAACGAAAGTGTGTTTCACCACTCCATCCTAGGGAAACTTCAATTGGAAACAAAGCATACAGATAGAACTTAGAATTACTTTATTGTGTCAAATTTCAAGGGGCTAGCAGAATCCGTGTTTGATTTGGAGTTCCAAATTCATCTATCAATATAGGAGAAAACAGAGTGAAACCTGAAAATTGAAACTCTTACTGCCAACGAATGCTTCAACCTAGAAGAACGAAATTTGCTGAACCCAGTGGGATTGGTGTACTGCTCATTATCACCAAGTATCTTCAAGATTGGGTGAAAAAACATATGCTGAGATTTCAGGACACTCGTAGTTTTTTGGAAGCTTGGCAACCCGTTTCAAACGAAATTGTGGTTCACCACTCCCTCCTAGGGCTACTTCAAGAGGAAACAAACCATACACATAGAACTTAGAACTACTTTATTGTGTCAAGTTTCAAGGGGCTAGCACAAACCGTGCTTGATTTAGAGTTCCAAATTCATGTATCAATATAGGAGAAACAGAGTGAAACCTGAAAATTCAAACTCTTATTGCAAACGAATGCTTCAACCTAGAAGAACGAAACTTGCTGAGCCAAGTGGGATTGGTGTACTGCTCATTACCACCAAGTATCTTCAAGATTGGGTGAAAAAGCATATGCTGAGATTTCTGGACACTCGTAGTATTTTGGAAGCTTCGCGACCTCTTCCAAACGAAAGTGTGTTTCACCACTCCCTCCTAGGGAAACATCAATTGGACACAAACCATACAGATAGAATTTAGAACTACTTTATTGTGTCCAGTTTCAAGGGGCTAGCACAAACCGTTCTTGATTTAGAGTTCCAAATTCATGTATCAATATAGGAGAAAACAGAGTGAAACCTGAAAATTCAAACTCTTACTGCCAACGAATGCTTCAACCTAGAAGAACGAAATTTGCTGAACCCAGTGGGATTGGTGTACTGCTCATTATCACCAAGTATCTTCAAGAATGGGTGAAAAAAAATATGCTAGATTTCAGGACACTCGTAGTTTTTTGGAAGCTTGGCAACCCGTTTCAAACGAAAGTGTGTTTCACCACTCCCTCCTAGAACTACTTCAACAGGAAACAAACCGTACACATAGAACTTAGAACTACTTTATTGTGTCCAGTTTCAAGGGGCTAGCACAAACCGTGCTTGATTTAGAGTTCCAAATTCATGTATCAATATAGGAGAAAACAGAGTGAAACCTGAAAATTCAAACTCTTATTGCAAACGAATGCTTCAACCTAGAAGAACGAAATTTGCTGAGCCAAGTGGGATTGGTGTACTGCTCATTACCACCAAGTATCTTCAAGATTGGGTGAAAAAACATATGCTGAGATTTCAGGACCCTCGTAGTATTTTGGAAGCTTGGCAACCTCTTCCAAACGAAAGTGTGTTTCACCACTCCCTCCTAGGGAAACTTCAATTGGACACAAACCATACAGATAGAACTTAGAACTACTTTATTGTGTCCAGTTTCAAGGGGCTAGCACAAACCGTGTTTGATTTGGAGTTCCAAATTCATCGATCAATATAGGAGAAAACAGAGTGAAACCTGAAAATTCAAACTCTTACTGCCAACGAATGCTTCAACCTAGAAGAACGAAATTTGCTGAACCCAGTGGGATGGTGTACTGCTCATTATCACCAAGTATCTTCAAGAATGGGTGAAAAAAAAATATGCTAGATTTCATGACACTCGTAGTTTTTTGGAAGCTTGGCAACCCGTTTCAAACGAAAGTGTGTTTCACCACTCCCTCCTAGAACTACTTCAACAGGAAACAATCCGTACACATAGAACTTAGAACTACTTTATTGTGTCAAGTTTCAAGGGGCTAGAACAAACCGTGCTTGATTTAGAGTTCCAAATTCATGTATCAATATAGGAGAAAACAGAGTGAAACCTGAAAATTCAAACTCTTACTGCCAACGAATGCTTCAACCTAGAAGAACGAAATTTGCTGAACCCAGTGGGATTGGTGTACTGCTCATTACCACCAAGTATCTTCAAGATTGGGTGAAAAAACATATGCTGAGATTTCAGGACACTCGTAGTATTTTGGAAGCTTGGCAACCTCTTCCAAACAAAAGTGTGTTTCACCACTCCCTCCTAGGGAAACTTCAATTGGACACAAACCATACAGATAGAACTTAGAATTACTTTATTGTGTCAAATTTCAAGGGGCTAGCAGAATCCGTGTTTGATTTGGAGTTCCAAATTCATCTATCAATATAGGAGAAAACAGAGTGAAACCTGAAAATTGAAACTCTTACTGCCAACGAATGCTTCAACCTAGAAGAACGAAATTTGCTGAACCCAGTGGGATTGGTGTACTGATCATTATCACCAAGTATCTTCAAGATTGGGTGAAAAAACATATGCTGAGATTTCAGGACACTCGTAGTTTTTTGGAAGCTTGGCAACCCGTTTCAAACGAAAGTGTGGTTCACCACTCCCTCCTAGGGCTACTTCAAGAAAAAACAAACCATACACATAGAACTTAAAACTACTTTATTGTGTCAAGTTTCAAGGGGCTAGCACAAACCGTGCTTGATTTAGAGTTCCAAATTCATGTATCAATATAGGAGAAAACAGAGTGAAACCTGAAAATTCAAACTCTTATTGCAAACGAATGCTTCAACCTAGAAGAACGAAATTTGCTGAGCCAAGTGGGATTGGTGTACTGCTCATTACCACCAAGTATCTTCAAGATTGGGTGAAAAAGCATATGCTGAGATTTCTGGACACTCGTAGTATTTTGGAAGCTTGGCAACCTCTTCCAAACGAAAGTGTGTTTCACCACTCCCTCCTAGGGAAACATCAATTGGACACAAACCATACAGATAGAACTTAGAACTACTTTATTGTGTCCAGTTTCAAGGGGCTAGCACAAACCGTTCTTGATTTAGTGTTCCAAATTCATGTATCAATATAGGAGAAAACAGAGTGAAACCTGAAAACTCAAACTCTTATTGCAAACGAATGCTTCAACCTAGAAGAACGAAATTTGCTGAGCCAAGTGGGGTTGGTGTACTGCTCATTACCACCAAGTATCTTCAAGATTGGGTGAAAAAACATATGCTGAGATTTCAGGACACTCGTAGTATTTTGGAAGCTTGGCAACCTCTTCCAAACGAAAGTGTGTTTCACCACTCCCTCCTAGGGAAACTTCAATTGGACACAAACCATACAGATAGAACTTAGAACTACTTTATTGTGTCCAGTTTCAAGGGGCTAGCACAAACCGTGTTTGATTTGGAGTTCCAAATTCATCTATCATTATAGGAGAAAACAGAGTGAAACCTGAAAATTCAAACTCTTACTGCCAACGAATGCTTCAACCTAGAAGAACGAAATTTGCTGAACCCAGTGGGATTGGTGTACTGCTCATTATCACCAAGTATCTTCAAGAATGGGTGAAAAAAAATATGCTAGATTTCAGGACACTCGTAGTTTTTTGGAAGCTTGGCAACCCGTTTCAAACGAAAGTGTGTTTCACCACTCCCTCCTAGAACTACTTCAACAGGAAACAAACCGTACACATAGAACTTAGAACTACTTTATTGTGTCCAGTTTCAAGGGGCTAGCACAAACCGTGCTTGATTTAGAGTTCCAAATTCATGTATCAATATAGGAGAAAACAGAGTGAAACCTGAAAATTCAAACTCTTATTGCAAACGAATGCTTCAACCTAGAAGAACGAAATTTGCTGAGCCAAGTGGGATTGGTGTACTGCTCATTACCACCAAGTATCTTCAAGATTGGGTGAAAAAACATATGCTGAGATTTCAGGACACTCGTAGTATTTTGGAAGCTTGGCAACCCCTTCCAAACGAAAGTGTGTTTCACCACTCCCTCCTAGGGAAACTTCAATTGGACACAAACCATACAGATAGAACTTAGAACTACTTTATTGTGTCAAGTTTCAAGGGGCTAGCAGAATCCGTGTTTGATTTGGAGTTCCAAATTCATCTATCAATATAGGAGAAAACAGAGTGAAACCTGAATATTCAAACTCTTACTGCCAACGAATGCTTCAACCTAGAAGAACGAAATTTGCTGAACCCAGTGGGATTGGTGTACTGCTCATTATCACCAAGTATCTTCAAGATTGGGTGAAAAAACATATGCTGAGATTTCAGGACACTCGTAGTTTTCTGGAATCTTGGCAACCCGTTTCAAACGAAAGTGTGTTTCACCACTCCCTCCTAGGGCTACTTCAAGAGGAAACAAACCGTACACATAGAACTTAGAACTACTTTATTGTGTAAGTTTCAAGGGGCTAGCACAAACCGTGCTTGATTTAGAGTTCCAAATTCATGTATCAATATGGGAGAAAACAGAGTGAAACCTGAAAACTCAAACTCTTATTGCAAACGAATGCTTCAACCTAGAAGAACAAAATTTGCTGAGTCAAGTGGGATTGGTGTACTGCTCATTACCACCAAGTATCTTCAAGATTGGGTGAAAAAACATATGCTGAGATTTCAGGACACTCGTAGTATTTTGGAAGCTTGGAAACCTCTTCCAAACGAAAGTGTGTTTCACCACTCCCTCCTAGGGAAACTTCAATTAAACACAAACCATACAGATAGAACTTAGAACTACTTTATTGGGTCCAGTTTCAAGGGGCTAGCACAAACCGTGTTTGATTTGGAGTTCCAAATTCATCTATCAATATAGGAGAAAACAGAGTGAAACCTGAAAATTCAAACTCTTACTGCCAACGAATGCTCAACCTAGAAGAACGAAATTTTCTGAACCCAGTGGGATTGGTGTACTGCTCATTACCACCAAGTATCTTCAAGATTGGGTGAAAAAACATATGCTGAGATTTCTGGACACTCGTAGTATTTTGGAAGCTTGGCAACCTCTTCCAAACGAAAGTGTGTTTCACCACTCCCTCCTAGGGAAACTTCAATTGGACTAAACCATACAGATAAAACTTAGAACTACTTTATTGTGTCAAGTTTCAAGGGGCTAGCACAAACCGTTCTTGATTTAGAGTTCCAAATTCATGTATCAATATGGGAGAAAACAGAGTGAAACCTGAAAACTCAAACTCTTATTGCAAACGAATGCTTCAACCTAGAAGAACGAAATTTGCTGAGTCAAGTGGGATTCGTGTACTGCTCATTACCACCAAGTATCTTCAAGATTGGGTGAAAAAACATATGCTGAGATTTCAGGACACTCGTAGTATTTTGGAAGCTTGGAAACCTCTTCCAAACGAAAGTGTGTTTCACCACTCCCACCTAGGGAAACTTCAATTAAACACAAACCATACAGATACAACTTAGAACTACTTTATTGGGTCCAGTTTCAAGGGGCTAGCACAAACCGTGTTTGATTTGGAGTTCCAAATTCATCTATCAATATAGGAGAAAACAGAGTGAAACCTGAAAATTCAAACTCTTACTGCCAACGAATGCTCAACCTAGAAGAACGAAATTTGCTGAACCCAGTGGTATTGGTGTACTGCTCATTATCACCAAGTATCTTCAAGAATGGGTGAAAAAACATATGCTGAGATTTCAGGACACTCGTAGTTTTTTGGAAGCTTGTCAACCCGTTTCAAACGAAAGTGTGTTTCACCACTCCCTCCTAGGGCTACTTCAAGAGGAAACAAACCGTACACATAGAACTTAGATCTACTTTATTGTGTCAAGTTTCAAGGGGCTAGCACAAACCGTGCTTGATTTAGAGTTCCAAATTCATGTATCAATATAGGAGAAAACAGACTGAAACCTGAAAATTCAAACTCTTATTGCAAACGAATGCTTCAACCTAGAAGAACGAAATTTGCTGAGCCAAGTGGGATTGGTGTACTGCTCATTACCACCAAGTATCTTCAAGATTGGGTGAAAAAACATATGCTGAGATTTCAGGACACTCGTAGTATTTTGGAAGCTTGGCAACCTCTTCCAAACGAAAGTGTGTTTCACCACTCCATCCTAGGGAAACTTCAATTGGAAACAAAGCATACAGATAGAACTTAGAATTACTTTATTGTGTCAAATTTCAAGGGGCTAGCAGAATCCGTGTTTGATTTGGAGTTCCAAATTCATCTATCAATATAGGAGAAAACAGAGTGAAACCTGAAAATTGAAACTCTTACTGCCAACGAATGCTTCAACCTAGAAGAACGAAATTTGCTGAACCCAGTGGGATTGGTGTACTGCTCATTATCACCAAGTATCTTCAAGATTGGGTGAAAAAACATATGCTGAGATTTCAGGACACTCGTAGTTTTTTGGAAGCTTGGCAACCCGTTTCAAACGAAATTGTGGTTCACCACTCCCTCCTAGGGCTACTTCAAGAGGAAACAAACCATACACATAGAACTTAGAACTACTTTATTGTGTCAAGTTTCAAGGGGCTAGCACAAACCGTGCTTGATTTAGAGTTCCAAATTCATGTATCAATATAGGAGAAAACAGAGTGAAACCTGAAAATTCAAACTCTTATTGCAAACGAATGCTTCAACCTAGAAGAACGAAACTTGCTGAGCCAAGTGGGATTGGTGTACTGCTCATTACCACCAAGTATCTTCAAGATTGGGTGAAAAAGCATATGCTGAGATTTCTGGACACTCGTAGTATTTTGGAAGCTTCGCGACCTCTTCCAAACGAAAGTGTGTTTCACCACTCCCTCCTAGGGAAACATCAATTGGACACAAACCATACAGATAGAATTTAGAACTACTTTATTGTGTCCAGTTTCAAGGGGCTAGCACAAACCGTTCTTGATTTAGAGTTCCAAATTCATGTATCAATATAGGAGAAAACAGAGTGAAACCTGAAAATTCAAACTCTTACTGCCAACGAATGCTTCAACCTAGAAGAACGAAATTTGCTGAACCCAGTGGGATTGGTGTACTGCTCATTATCACCAAGTATCTTCAAGAATGGGTGAAAAAAATATGCTAGATTTCAGGACACTCGTAGTTTTTTGGAAGCTTGGCAACCCGTTTCAAACGAAAGTGTGTTTCACCACTCCCTCCTAGAACTACTTCAACAGGAAACAAACCGTACACATAGAACTTAGAACTACTTTATTGTGTCCAGTTTCAAGGGGCTAGCACAAACCGTGCTTGATTTAGAGTTCCAAATTCATGTATCAATATAGGAGAAAACAGAGTGAAACCTGAAAATTCAAACTCTTATTGCAAACGAATGCTTCAACCTAGAAGAACGAAATTTGCTGAGCCAAGTGGGATTGGTGTACTGCTCATTACCACCAAGTATCTTCAAGATTGGGTGAAAAAACATATGCTGAGATTTCAGGACCCTCGTAGTATTTTGGAAGCTTGGCAACCCCTTCCAAACGAAAGTGTGTTTCACCACTCCCTCCTAGGGAAACTTCAATTGGACTAAACCATACAGATAAAACTTAGAACTACTTTATTGTGTCAAGTTTCAAGGGGCTAGCACAAACCGTTCTTGATTTAGAGTTCCAAATTCATGTATCAATATGGGAGAAAACAGAGTGAAACCTGAAAACTCAAACTCTTATTGCAAACGAATGCTTCAACCTAGAAGAACGAAATTTGCTGAGTCAAGTGGGATTCGTGTACTGCTCATTACCACCAAGTATCTTCAAGATTGGGTGAAAAAACATATGCTGAGATTTCAGGACACTCGTAGTATTTTGGAAGCTTGGAAACCTCTTCCAAACGAAAGTGTGTTTCACCACTCCCACCTAGGGAAACTTCAATTAAACACAAACCATACAGATACAACTTAGAACTACTTTATTGGGTCCAGTTTCAAGGGGCTAGCACAAACCGTGTTTGATTTGGAGTTCCAAATTCATCTATCAATATAGGAGAAAACAGAGTGAAACCTGAAAATTCAAACTCTTACTGCCAACGAATGCTCAACCTAGAAGAACGAAATTTGCTGAACCCAGTGGTATTGGTGTACTGCTCATTATCACCAAGTATCTTCAAGAATGGGTGAAAAAACATATGCTGAGATTTCAGGACACTCGTAGTTTTTTGGAAGCTTGTCAACCCGTTTCAAACGAAAGTGTGTTTCACCACTCCCTCCTAGGGCTACTTCAAGAGGAAACAAACCGTACACATAGAACTTAGATCTACTTTATTGTGTCAAGTTTCAAGGGGCTAGCACAAACCGTGCTTGATTTAGAGTTCCAAATTCATGTATCAATATAGGAGAAAACAGACTGAAACCTGAAAATTCAAACTCTTATTGCAAACGAATGCTTCAACCTAGAAGAACGAAATTTGCTGAGCCAAGTGGGATTGGTGTACTGCTCATTACCACCAAGTATCTTCAAGATTGGGTGAAAAAACATATGCTGAGATTTCAGGACACTCGTAGTATTTTGGAAGCTTGGCAACCTCTTCCAAACGAAAGTGTGTTTCACCACTCCATCCTAGGGAAACTTCAATTGGAAACAAAGCATACAGATAGAACTTAGAATTACTTTATTGTGTCAAATTTCAAGGGGCTAGCAGAATCCGTGTTTGATTTGGAGTTCCAAATTCATCTATCAATATAGGAGAAAACAGAGTGAAACCTGAAAATTGAAACTCTTACTGCCAACGAATGCTTCAACCTAGAAGAACGAAATTTGCTGAACCCAGTGGGATTGGTGTACTGCTCATTATCACCAAGTATCTTCAAGATTGGGTGAAAAAACATATGCTGAGATTTCAGGACACTCGTAGTTTTTTGGAAGCTTGGCAACCCGTTTCAAACGAAATTGTGGTTCACCACTCCCTCCTAGGGCTACTTCAAGAGGAAACAAACCATACACATAGAACTTAGAACTACTTTATTGTGTCAAGTTTCAAGGGGCTAGCACAAACCGTGCTTGATTTAGAGTTCCAAATTCATGTATCAATATAGGAGAAAACAGAGTGAAACCTGAAAATTCAAACTCTTATTGCAAACGAATGCTTCAACCTAGAAGAACGAAACTTGCTGAGCCAAGTGGGATTGGTGTACTGCTCATTACCACCAAGTATCTTCAAGATTGGGTGAAAAAGCATATGCTGAGATTTCTGGACACTCGTAGTATTTTGGAAGCTTCGCGACCTCTTCCAAACGAAAGTGTGTTTCACCACTCCCTCCTAGGGAAACATCAATTGGACACAAACCATACAGATAGAATTTAGAACTACTTTATTGTGTCCAGTTTCAAGGGGCTAGCACAAACCGTTCTTGATTTAGAGTTCCAAATTCATGTATCAATATAGGAGAAAACAGAGTGAAACCTGAAAATTCAAACTCTTACTGCCAACGAATGCTTCAACCTAGAAGAACGAAATTTGCTGAACCCAGTGGGATTGGTGTACTGCTCATTATCACCAAGTATCTTCAAGAATGGGTGAAAAAAATATGCTAGATTTCAGGACACTCGTAGTTTTTTGGAAGCTTGGCAACCCGTTTCAAACGAAAGTGTGTTTCACCACTCCCTCCTAGAACTACTTCAACAGGAAACAAACCGTACACATAGAACTTAGAACTACTTTATTGTGTCCAGTTTCAAGGGGCTAGCACAAACCGTGCTTGATTTAGAGTTCCAAATTCATGTATCAATATAGGAGAAAACAGAGTGAAACCTGAAAATTCAAACTCTTATTGCAAACGAATGCTTCAACCTAGAAGAACGAAATTTGCTGAGCCAAGTGGGATTGGTGTACTGCTCATTACCACCAAGTATCTTCAAGATTGGGTGAAAAAACATATGCTGAGATTTCAGGACCCTCGTAGTATTTTGGAAGCTTGGCAACCCCTTCCAAACGAAAGTGTGTTTCACCACTCCCTCCTAGGGAAACTTCAATTGGACACAAACCATACAGATAGAACTTAGAACTACTTTATTGTGTCAAGTTTCAAGGGGCTAGCAGAATCCGTGTTTGATTTGGAGTTCCAAATTCATCTATCAATATAGGAGAAAACAGAGTGAAACCTGAAAATTCAAACTCTTACTGCCAACGAATGCTTCAACCTAGAAGAACGAAATTTGCTGAACCCAGTGGGATTGGTGTACTGCTCATTATCACCAAGTATCTTCAAGAATGGGTGAAAAAACATATGCTGAGATTTCAGGACACTCGTAGTTTTCTGGAATCTTGGCAACCCGTTTCAAACGAAAGTGTGTTTCACCACTCCCTCCTAGGGCTACTTCAAGAGGAAACAAACCGTACACATAGAACTTAGAACTACTTTATTGTGTCAAGTTTCAAGGGGCTAGCACAAACCGTGCTTGATTTAGAGTTCCAAATTCATTTTTCAATATAGGAGAAAACAGAGTGAAACCTGAAAATTCAAACTCTTATTGCAAACGAATGCTTCAACCTAGAAGAACGAAATTTGCTGAGCCAAGTGGGATTGGTGTACTGCTCATTACCACCAAGTATCTTCAAGATTGGGTGAAAAAACATATGCTGAGATTTCTGGACACTCGTAGTATTTTGGAAGCTTGGCAACCTCTTCCAAACGAAAGTGTGTTTCACCACTCCCTCGTAGGGAAACTTCAATTGGACACAAACCATACAGATAGAACTTAGAACTACTTTATTGTGTCAAGTTTCAAGGGGCTAGCACAAACCGTTCTTGATTTAGAGTTCCAAATTCATGTATCAATATGGGAGAAAACAGAGTGAAACCTGAAAACTCAAACTCTTATTGCAAACGAATGCTTCAACCTAGAAGAACGAAATTTGCTGAGTCAAGTGGGATTGGTGTACTGCTCATTACCACCAAGTATCTTCAAGATTGGGTGAAAAAACATATGCTGAGATTTCAGGACACTCGTAGTATT
>NW_027517978.1:0-37879 GCF_048772815.1 Callospermophilus lateralis
AGTATCTTCAAGATTGGGTGAAAAAACATATTCTGAGATTTCAGGACACTCGTAGTATTTTGGAAGCTTGGCAACCTCTTCCAAACGAAAGTGTGTTTCACCACTCCCTTCTAGGGAAACTTCAATTGGACACAAACCATACAGATAGAACTTAGAACTACTTTATTGTGTCACGTTTCAAGGGGCTAGCAAAAACCTTGCTTGATTTAGAGTTCCAAATTCATGTATGAATATAGGAGAAAACAGAGTGAAACCTGAAAATTCAAACTCTTATTGCAAACGAATGCTTCAACCTAGAAGAACGAAACTTGCTAAGCCAAGTGGGATTGGTGTACTGCTCATTACCACCAAGTATCTTCAAGATTGGGTGAAAAAGCATATGCTGAGATTTCAGGACACTCGTAGTATTTTGGAAGTTTGGCAACCTCTTCCAAACGAAAGTGTGTTTCACCACTCCCTCCTAGGGAAACTTCAAGAGGAAACCAACCATTCAGATAGAACTTAGAACTACTTTATTGTGTCAAGTTTCAAGTGGCTAGCACAAACCGTGTTTGAGTTAGAGTTCCAAATTCATGTATAAATATAGGAGAAAACAGCGTGAAACCCGAAATTTTAAACTTTTATTGAAAACGAATGCTTCAACCTAGAAGAACGAAATTTGCATAGCCAAGTGGGACTGGTGTACTGCTCATTACCACCAAGTATCTTCAAGATTGGGTGAAAAAACATATGCTGAGATTTCAGGACACTCGTAGTTTTTTGGAAGCTTGGCAACCCTTTCAAACGAAAGTGTGCTTCACCACTCCCTCCTAGGGCAACTTCAAGAGGAAACAAACCGTACAGATAGAACTTAGAACTACTTTATTGTGTCAAGTTTCAAGGTGCTAGCACAAACCGTTCTTGATTTAGAGTTCCAAATTGATGTATCCATATAGGAGAAAACAGAGTGAAACCTGAAAACTCAAACTCTTATTGAAAACGAATGCTTCAACCTAGAAGAACGAAATTTGCTGAGCCAAGTGGGATTGGTGTACTGCTCATTACCACCAAGTATCTTCAAGATTGGGTGAAAAAACATATGCTGAGATTTCAGGACACTCGTAGTATTTTGGAAGCTTGGCAGGCAACCTCTTCCAAACGAAAGTGTGTTTCACCAATCCCTCCTAGGGCTACTTCAAGAGGAAACAAACCATACAGATAGAACGTAGAACTACTTTATTGTGTCAAGTTTCAAGGGGCTAGCACAAACCGTTCTTGATTTAGAGTTCCAAATTCATGTATAATATAGGAGAAAACAGAGTGAAACCTGAAAATTCAAACTCTTATTGCAAACGAATGCTTCAACCTAGAAGAACGAAATTTGCTGAGTCAAGTGGGATTGGTGTACTGCTCATTAGCCCCAAGTATCTTCAAGATTGGGTGAAAAAACATATGCTGAGATTTCAGGACACTCGTAGTTTTTTGGAAGCTTGGCAACCCCTTTCAAACGAAAGTGTGTTTCACCACTCCCTCCTAGGGCTACTTCAAGAGGAAAAAAACCATACACATAGAACTTAGATCTACTTTATTATGTCAAGTTTCAAGGGGCTAGCACAAACCGTGCTTGATTTAGAGTACCAAATTCATGTATCAATATAGGAGAAAACAGAGTGAAACATGAAAATTCAAACCCTTATTGAAAACGAATGCTTCAACCTAGAAGAACTAAATTTGCTGAGCCAAGTGGGCTTGGTGTACTGCTCATTACCACCAAGTATCTTAAAGATTGGGTGAAAAAACATATGCTGAGATTTCAGGACACTCGTAGTATTTTGAAAGCTTGGCAACCTCATCCAAAGGAAAGTGTGTTTCACCACTCCCTCCTAGGGAAACTTCAAGAGGAAACAAACCATACAGATAGAACTTAGAACTACTTTATTGTGTCAAGTTTCAAGGGGCTAGCACAAACCGTTCTTGATTTAGAGTTCCAAATTCATGTATAATATAGGAGAAAACAGAGTGAAACCTGAAAATTCAAACTCTTATTGCAAACGAATGCTTCAACCTAGAAGAACGAAATTTGCTGAGTCAAGTGGGATTGGTGTACTGCTCATTACCACCAAGTATCTTCAAGATTGGGTGAAAAAACATATGCTGAGATTTCAGGACACTCGTAGTATTTTGGAAGCTTGGCAGGCAACCTCTTCCAAACGAAAGTGTGTTTCACCACTCCCTCCTAGGGCTACTTCAAGAGGAAACAAACCATACAGATAGAACTTAGAACTACTTTATTGTGTCAAGTTTCAAGGGGATAGCACAAACCGTTCTTGATTTAGAGTTCCAAATTCATGTATAATATAGGAGAAAACAGAGTGAAACCTGAAAATTCAAACTCTTATTGCAAACGAATGCTTCAACCTAGAAGAACGAAATTTGCTGAGTCAAGTGGGATTGGTGTACTGCTCATTACCCCCAAGTATCTTCAAGATTGGGTGAAAAAACATATGCTGAGATTCAGGACACTCGTAGTATTTTGGAAGCTTGGCAACCCGTTTCAAACGAAAGTGTGTTTCACCACTCCCTCCTAGGGCTTCTTCAAGAGGAAAAAAACCATACACATAGAACTTAGATCTACTTTATTATGTCAAGTTTCAAGGGGTAGCACAAACCGTGCTTGATTTAGAGTACCAAATTCATGTATCAATATAGGAGAAAACAGAGTGAAACCTGAAAATTCAAACCCTTATTGAAAACGAATGCTTCAACCTAGAAGAACGAAATTTGCTGAGCCAAGCGGGCTTGGTGTACTGCTCATTACCACCAAGTATCTTAAAGATTGGGTTAAAAAACATATGCTGAGATTTCAGGACACTCGTAGTATTTTGAAAGCTTGGCAACCTCATCCAAAGGAAAGTGTGTTTCACCACTCCCTCCTAGGGAAACTTCAAGAGGAAACAAACCATACAGATAGAACTTAGAACTACTTTATTGTGTCAAGTTTCAAGGGGCTAGCACAAACCGTGTTTGAGTTAGAGTTCCAAATTCATGTATAAATATAGGAGAAAACAGCGTGAAACCCGAAATTTCAAACTTTTATTGAAAACGAATGCTTCAACCTAGAAGAACGAAATTTGCTTAGCCAAGTGGGATTGGTGTACTGCTCATTACCACCAAGTATCTTCAAGATTGGGTGAAAAAACATATGCTGAGATTTCAGGACACTCGAAGTTTTTTGGAAGCTTGGCAACCCCTTTCAAACGAAAGTGTGCTTCACCACTCTCTCCAAGGGCAACTTCAAGAGGAAACAAACCGTACAGATAGAACTTAGAACTACTTTATTGTGTCAAGATTCAAGGGGCTAGCACAAACCGTTCTTGATTTAGAGTTCCAAATTCATGTATCAATATAGGAGAAAACAGAGTGAAACCTGAAAATTCAAACTCTTATTGCGAAGGAATGCTTCAACCTAGAAGAACGAAATTTGCTGAGCCAAGTGGGCTTGGTGTACTGCTCATTACCACCAAGTATTTTCAAGATTGGGTGAAAAAACATATGCTGAGATTTCAGGACACTCGTATTATTTTGGAAGCTTGGCAACCTCTTCCAAACGAAAGTGTGTTTCACAACTCCCCCTAGGGCTACTTCAAGAGGAAACAAACCATACATATAGAACTTAGAACTACTTTATTGTGTCAAGTTTCAAGGGGCTAGCACAAACCGTGCTTGATTTAGAGTTCCAAATTCATGTATCAATATAGGAGAAAACAGAGTGAAACCTGAAAATTCAAACTCTTATTGCAAACGAATGCTTCAACCTAGAAGAACGAAATTTGCTGAGCCAAGTGGGCTTGGTGTACTGCTCATTACCAACAAGTATCTTCAAGATTGGGTGAAAAAACATATTCTGAGATTTCAGGACACTCGTAGTATTTTGGAAGCTTGGCAACCTCTTCCAAACGAAAGTGTGTTTCACCACTACCTTCTAGGGAAACTTCAATTGGACACAAACCATACAGATAGAACTTAGAACTACTTTATTGTGTCACGTTTCAAGGGGCTAGCAAAAACCTTGCTTGATTTAGAGTTCCAAATTCATGTATGAATATAGGAGAAAACAGAGTGAAACCTGAAAATTCAAACTCTTATTGCAAACGAATGCTTCAACCTAGAAGAACGAAACTTGCTAAGCCAAGTGGGATTGGTGTACTGCTCATTACCACCAAGTATCTTCAAGATTGGGTGAAAAAGCATATGCTGAGATTTCAGGACACTCGTAGTATTTTGGAAGTTTGGCAACCTCTTCCAAACGAAAGTGTGTTTCACCACTCCCTCCTAGGGAAACTTCAAGAGGAAACCAACCATTCAGATAGAACTTAGAACTACTTTATTGTGTCAAGTTTCAAGTGGCTAGCACAAACCGTGTTTGAGTTAGAGTTCCAAATTCATGTATAAATATAGGAGAAAACAGCGTGAAACCCGAAATTTCAAACTTTTATTGAAAACGAATGCTTCAACCTAGAAGAACGAAATTTGCATAGCCAAGTGGGACTGGTGTACTGCTCATTACCACCAAGTATCTTCAAGATTGGGTGAAAAAACATATGCTGAGATTTCAGGACACTCGTAGTTTTTTGGAAGCTTGGCAACCCCTTTCAAACGAAAGTGTGCTTCACCACTCCCTCCTAGGGCAACTTCAAGAGGAAACAAACCGTACAGATAGAACTTAGAACTACTTTATTGTGTCAAGTTTCAAGGTGCTAGCACAAACCGTTCTTGATTTAGAGTTCCAAATTGATGTATCCATATAGGAGAAAACAGAGTGAAACCTGAAAACTCAAACTCTTATTGAAAACGAATGCTTCAACCTAGAAAAACGAAATTTGCTGAGCCAAGTGGGATTGGTGTACTGCTCATTACCACCAAGTATCTTCAAGATTGGGTGAAAAAACATATGCTGAGATTTCAGGACACTCGTAGTATTTTGGAAGCTTGGCAGGCAACCTCTTCCAAACGAAAGTGTGTTTCACCAATCCCTCCTAGGGCTACTTCAAGAGGAAACAAACCATACAGATAGAACTTAGAACTACTTTATTGTGTCAAGTTTCAAGGGGCTAGCACAAACCGTTCTTGATTTAGAGTTCCAAATTCATGTATAATATAGGAGAAAACAGAGTGAAACCTGAAAATTCAAACTCTTATTGCAAACGAATGCTTCAACCTAGAAGAACGAAATTTGCTGAGTCAAGTGGGATTGGTGTACTGCTCATTAGCCCCAAGTATCTTCAAGATTGGGTGAAAAAACATATGCTGAGATTTCAGGACACTCGTAGTTTTTTGGAAGCTTGGCAACCCGTTTCAAACGAAAGTGTGTTTCACCACTCCCTCCTAGGGCTACTTCAAGAGGAAAAAAACCATACACATAGAACTTAGATCTACTTTATTATGTCAAGTTTCAAGGGGCTAGCACAAACCGTGCTTGATTTAGAGTACCAAATTCATGTATCAATATAGGAGAAAACAGAGTGAAACATGAAAATTCAAACCCTTATTGAAAACGAATGCTTCAACCTAGAAGAACTAAATTTGCTGAGCCAAGTGGGCTTGGTGTACTGCTCATTACCACCAAGTATCTTAAAGATTGGGTGAAAAAACATATGCTGAGATTTCAGGACACTCGTAGTATTTTGAAAGCTTGGCAACCTCATCCAAAGGAAAGTGTGTTTCACCACTCCCTCCTAGGGAAACTTCAAGAGGAAACAAACCATACAGATAGAACTTAGAACTACTTTATTGTGTCAAGTTTCAAGGGGCTAGCACAAACCGTTCTTGATTTAGAGTTCCAAATTCATGTATAATATAGGAGAAAACAGAGTGAAACCTGAAAATTCAAACTCTTATTGCAAACGAATGCTTCAACCTAGAAGAACGAAATTTGCTGAGTCAAGTGGGATTGGTGTACTGCTCATTACCACCAAGTATCTTCAAGATTGGGTGAAAAAACATATGCTGAGATTTCAGGACACTCGTAGTATTTTGGAAGCTTGGCAGGCAACCTCTTCCAAACGAAAGTGTGTTTCACCACTCCCTCCTAGGGCTACTTCAAGAGGAAACAAACCATACAGATAGAACTTAGAACTACTTTATTGTGTCAAGTTTCAAGGGGATAGCACAAACCGTTCTTGATTTAGAGTTCCAAATTCATGTATAATATAGGAGAAAACAGAGTGAAACCTGAAAATTCAAACTCTTATTGCAAACGAATGCTTCAACCTAGAAGAACGAAATTTGCTGAGTCAAGTGGGATTGGTGTACTGCTCATTACCCCCAAGTATCTTCAAGATTGGGTGAAAAAACATATGCTGAGATTCAGGACACTCGTAGTATTTTGGAAGCTTGACAACCCGTTTCAAACGAAAGTGTGTTTCACCACTCCCTCCTAGGGCTACTTCAAGAGGAAAAAAAACATACACATAGAACTTAGATCTACTTTATTATGTCAAGTTTCAAGGGGCTAGCACAAACCGTGCTTGATTTAGAGTACCAAATTCATGTATCAATATAGGAGAAAACAGAGTGAAACCTGAAAATTCAAACCCTTATTGAAAACGAATGCTTCAACCTAGAAGAACGAAATTTGCTGAGCCAAGCGGGCTTGGTGTACTGCTCATTACCACCAAGTATCTTAAAGATTGGGTTAAAAAACATATGCTGAGATTTCAGGACACTCGTAGTATTTTGAAAGCTTGGCAACCTCATCCAAAGGAAAGTGTGTTTCACCACTCCCTCCTAGGGAAACTTCAAGAGGAAACAAACCATACAGATAGAACTTAGAACTACTTTATTGTGTCAAGTTTCAAGGGGCTAGCACAAACCGTGTTTGAGTTAGAGTTCCAAATTCATGTATAAATATAGGAGAAAACAGCGTGAAACCCGAAATTTCAAACTTTTATTGAAAACGAATGCTTCAACCTAGAAGAACGAAATTTGCTTAGCCAAGTGGGATTGGTGTACTGCTCATTACCACCAAGTATCTTCAAGATTGGGTGAAAAAACATATGCTGAGATTTCAGGACACTCGTAGTTTTTTGGAAGCTTGGCAACCCCTTTCAAACGAAAGTGTGCTTCACCACTCTCTCCAAGGGCAACTTCAAGAGGAAACAAACCGTACAGATAGAACTTAGAACTACTTTATTGTGTCAAGATTCAAGGGGCTAGCACAAACCGTTCTTGATTTAGAGTTCCAAATTCATGTATCAATATAGGAGAAAACAGAGTGAAACCTGAAAATTCAAACTCTTATTGCGAAGGAATGCTTCAACCTAGAAGAACGAAATTTGCTGAGCCAAGTGGGCTTGGTGTACTGCTCATTACCACCAAGTATTTTCAAGATTGGGTGAAAAAACATATGCTGAGATTTCAGGACACTCGTATTATTTTGGAAGCTTGGCAACCTCTTCCAAACGAAAGTGTGTTTCACAACTCCCCCCTAGGGCTACTTCAAGAGGAAACAAACCATACAGATAGAACTTAGAACTACTTTATTGTGTCAAGTTTCAAGGGGCTAGCACAAACCGTGCTTGATTTAGAGTTCCAAATTCATGTATCAATATAGGAGAAAACAGAGTGAAACCTGAAAATTCAAACTCTTATTGCAAACGAATGCTTCAACCTAGAAGAACGAAATTTGCTGAGCCAAGTGGGCTTGGTGTACTGCTCATTACCAACAAGTATCTTCAAGATTGGGTGAAAAAACATATTCTGAGATTTCAGGACACTCGTAGTATTTTGGAAGCTTGGCAACCTCTTCCAAACGAAAGTGTGTTTCACCACTCCCTTCTAGGGAAACTTCAATTGGACACAAACCATACAGATAGAACTTAGAACTACTTTATTGTGTCAAGTTTCAAGGGGCTAGCACAAACCGTGTTTGATTTGGAGTTCCAAATTCATCTATCAATATAGGAGAAAACAGAGTGAAACCTGAAAATTCAAACTCTTACTGCCAACGAATGCTTCAACCTAGAAGAACGAAATTTGCTGAACCCAGTGGGATTGGTGTACTGCTCATTAACCCCAAGTATCTTCAAGATTGGGTGAAAAAGCATATGCTGAGATTTCAGGACACTCGTCGTATTTTGGAAGCTCGGCAACCTCTTCCAAACGAAAGTGAGTTTCACCACTCCCTCCTAGGGAAACTTCAAGAGGAAACATCCATACAGATAGAACTTAGAACTACTTTATTGTGTCAAGTTTCAAGGGGCTAGCACAAAACTTGTTTGAGTTAGAGTTCCAAATTCATGTATAAATATATAAGAAAACAGCGTGAAACCCGAAATTTCAAACTTTTATTGAAAACGAATGCTTCAACCTAGAAGAACCAAATTTGCTTAGCCAAGTGGGATTGGTGTACTGCTCATTACCACCAAGTATCTTCAAGATTGGGTGAAAAAACATACGCTGAGATTTCAGGACACTCGTAGTTTTTTGGAAGCTTGGCAACCCCTTTCAAACGAAAGTGTGCTTCACCACTCCCTCCTAGGGCAACTTCAAGAGGAAACAAACCATACAGATAGAACTTAGAACTACTTTATTGTGTCAAGTTTCAAGGGGCTAGCACAAACCGTTCTTGATTTAGAGTTCCAAATTCATGTATGAATATAGGAGAAAACAGAGTGAAACCTGAAAATTCAAACTCTTATTGCAAACGAATGCTTCAACCTAGAAGAACGAAATTTGCTGAGTCAAGTGGGATTGGTGTACTGCTCATTACCCCCAAGTATCTTCAAGATTGGGTGAAAAAACAGATGCTGAGATTTCAGGACACTCGTAGTATTTTGGAAGCTTGGCAACCTCTACCAAACGAAAGTGTGTTTCGCAACTCCCTCCTAGGGAAACTTCAATAGGACACAAACCATACAGATAGAACTTAGAACTACTTTATTGTGTCAAGTTTCAAGGGGCTAGCACAAACCGTGTTTGATTTGGAGTTCCAAATTCATCTATCAATATAGGAGAAAACAGAGTGAAACCTGAAAATTCAAACTCTTACTCCCAACGAATGCTTCAACCTAGAAGAACGAAATTTGCTGAACCCAGTGGGATTGGTGTACTGCTCATTATCACCAAGTATCTTCAAGATTGGGTGAAAAAACATATGCTGAGATTTCAGGACACTCGTAGTTTTTTGGAAGCTTGGCAACCCGTTTCAAACGAAAGTGTGTTTCACCACTCCCTCCTAGGGCTACTTCAAGAGGAAACAAACCATACAGATAGAACTTAGAACTACTTAATTGTGTCAAGTTTCAAGGGGCTAGCACAAACCGTGCTTGATTTAGAGTTCCAAATTCATGTATCAATATAGGAGAAAACAGAGTGAAACCTGAAAATTCAAAGTCTTATTGCAAACGAATGCTTCAACCTAGAAGAACGAAATTTGCTGAGCCAAGTGGGCTTGGTGTACTGCTCATTACCACCAAGTATCTTCAAGATTGGGTGAAAAAACATATGCTGAGATTTCAGGACACTCGTAGTATTTTGGAAGCTTGGCAACCTCTTCCAAACGAAAGTGTGTTTCACCACTCAATCCTAGGGAAACTTCAATTGGACACAAACCATACAGATAGAACTTAGAACTACTTCATTGTGTCAAGTTTCAAGGGGCTAGCACAAACCGTGTTTGATTTGGAGTTCCAAATTCATCTATCAATATAGGAGAAAACAGAGTGAAACCTGAAAATTCAAACCCTTACTGCCAACGAATGCTTCATCCTAGAAGAACGAAATTTGCTGAACCCAGTGGGATTGGTGTACTGCTCATTAACCCCAAGTATCTTCAAGATTGGGTGAAAAAACATATGCTGAGATTTCAGGACACTCGTAGTATTTTGGAAGCTTGGCAGGCAACCTCTTCCAAACGAAAGTGTGTTTCAGCACTCCCTCCAAGGGCTACTTCAAGAGGAAACAAACCATACAGATAGAACTTAGAACTACTTTATTGTGTCAAGTTTCAAGGGGCTAGCACAAACCGTTCTTGATTTAGAGTTCCAAATTCATGTATCAATATAGGAGAAAACAGAGTGAAACCTGAAAATTCAAACCCTTATTGCAAACGAATGCTTCAACCTAGAAGAACGACATTTGCTGAGCCAAGTGGGCTTGGTGTACTGCTCATTACCACCAAGTATCTTCAAGATTGGGTGAAAAAACATATGCTGAGATTTCAGGACACTCGTAGTATTTTGGAAGCTTGGCAACCCGTTTCAAACGAAAGTGTGTTTCACCACTCCCTCCTAGGGCTACTTCAAGAGGAAAAAAACCATACACATAGAACTTAGAACTACTTTATTGTGTCAAGTTTCAAGGGGCTAGCACAAACCGTGTTTGATTTAGAGTTCCAAATTCATGTATCAATATAGGAGAAAACAGAGTGAAACCTGAAAATTCAAACCCTTATTGCAAACGAATGCTTCAACCTAGAAGAACGAAATTTGCTGAGCCAAGTGGGCTTGGTGTACTGCTCATTACCACCAAGTATCTTCAAGATTGGGTGAAAAAACATATGCTGAGATTTCAGGACACTCGTAGTATTTTGGAAGCTTGGCAACCTCTTCCAAACGAAAGTGTGTTTCACAACTCCCTCCTAGGGAAACTTCAAGAGGAAACAAACCATACAGATAGAACTTAGAACTACTTTATTGTGTCAAGTTTCATGGGGCTAGCACAAACCGTGTTTGAGTTAGAGTTCCAAATTCATGTATAAATATAGGAGAAAACAGCGTGAAACCCGAAATTTCAAACTTTTATTGAAAACGAATGCTTCAAACTAGAAGTACGAAATTTGCTTAGCCAAGTGGGATTGGTGTACTGCTCATTACCACCAAGTATCTTCAAGATTGGGTGAAAAAACATATGCTGAGATTTCAGGACACTCGTAGTTTTTTGGAAGCTTGGCAACCCCTTTCAAACGAAAGTGTGCTTCACCACTCCCTAAAAGGGCAACTTCAAGAGGAAACAAACCGTACAGATAGAACTTAGAACGACTTTATTGTGTCAAGTTTCAAGGGGCCAGCATAAACCGTTCTTGATTTATAGTTCCAAATTCATGTATCAATATAAAAGAAAACAGAGTGAAACCTGAAAACTCAAACTCTTATTGCAAAGGAATGCTTCAACCTAGAAGAACGAAATTTGCTGAGCCAAGTGGGCTTGGTGTACTGCTCATTACCACCAAGTATTTTCAAGATTGGGTGAAAAAACATATGCTGAGATTTCAGGACACTCGTATTATTTTGGAAGCTTGGCAACCTCTTCCAAACGAAAGTGTGTTTCACAACTCCCTCCTAGGGCTACTTCAAGAGGAAACAAACCATACAGATAGAACTTAGAACTACTTTATTGTGTCAAGTTTCAAGCGGCTAGCACAAACCGTGCTTGATTTAGAGTTCCAAATTCATGTATCAATATAGGAGAAAACAGAGTGAAACCTGAAAATTCAAACTCTTATTGCAAACGAATGCTTCAACCTAGAAGAACGAAATATGCTGAGCCAAGTGGGCTTGGTGTACTGCTCATTACCACCAAGTATCTTCAAGATTGGGTGCAAAAACATATGCTGAGATTTCAGGACACTCGTAGTATTTTGGAAGCTTGGCAACCTCTTCCAAACGAAAGTGTGTTTCACCACTCAATCCTAGGGAAACTTCAATTGGACACAACCATACAGATAGAACTTAGAACTACTTTATTGTGTCAAGTTTCAAGGGGCTAGCACAAACCGTGTTTGATTTGGAGTTCCAAATTCATCTATCAATATAGGAGAAAACAGAGTGAAACCTGAAAATTCAAACTCTTACTGCCAACGAATGCTTCAACCTAGAAGAACGAAATTTGCTGAACCCAGTGAGATTGGTGTACTGCTCATTAACCCCAAGTATCTTCAAGATTGGGTGAAAAAGCATATGCTGAGATTTCAGGACACTCGTAGTATTTTGGAAGCTTGGCAACCTCTTCCAAACGAAAGTGAGTTTCACAACTCCCTCCTAGGGAAACTTCAAGAGGAAACATCCATACAGATAGAACTTAGAACTACTTTATTGTGTCAAGTTTCAAGGGGCTAGCACAAAACGTGTTTGAGTTAGAGTTCCAAATTCATGTATAAATATATAAGAAAACAGCGTGAAACCCGAAATTTCAAACTTTTATTGAAAACAAATGCTTCAACCTAGAAGAACCAAATTTGCTTAGCCAAGTGGGATTGGTGTACTGCTCATTACCACCAAGTATCTTCAAGATTGGGTGAAAAAACATACGCTGAGATTTCAGGACTCTCGTAGTTTTTTGGAAGCTTGGCAACCCCTTTCAAACGAAAGTGTGCTTCACCACTCCCTTCTAGGGCAACTTTAAGAGGAAACAAACCATACAGATAGAACTTAAAAGTACTTTATTGTGTCAAGTTTCAAGGGGCTAGCACAAACCGTTCTTGATTTAGAGTTCCAAATTCATGTATGAATATAGGAGAAAACAGAGTGAAACCTGAAAATTCAAACTCTTATTGCAAACGAATGCTTCAACCTAGAAGAACGAAATTTGCTGAGTCAAGTGGGATTGATTTACTGCTCATTACCCCCAAGTATCTTCAAGATTGGGTGAAAAAACAGATGCTGAGATTTCAGGACACTCGTAGTATTTTGGAAGCTTGGCAACCTCTACCAAACGAAAGTGTGTTTCGCAACTCCCTCCTAGGGAAACTTCAATAGGACACAAACCATACAGATAGAACTTAGAACTACTTTATTTTGTCAAGTTTCAAGGGGCTAGTACAAACCGTGTTTGATTTGGAGTTCCAAATTCATCTATCAATATAGGAGAAAACAGAGTGAAACCTGAAAATTCAAACTCTTACTCCCAACGAATGCTTCAACCTAGAAGAACGAAATTTGCTGAACCCAGTGGGATTGGTGTACTGCTCATTATCACCAAGTATCTTCAAGATTGGGTGAAAAAACATATGCTGAGATTTCAGGACACTCGTAGTTTTTTGGAAGCTTGGCAACCCGTTTCAAACGAAAGTGTGTTTCACCACTCCCTCCTAGGGCTACTTCAAGAGGAAACAAACCATACAGATAGAACTTAGAACTACTTAATTGTGTCAAGTTTCAAGGGGCTAGCACAAACCGTGCTTATTTAGAGTTCCAAATTCATGTATCAATATAGGAGAAAACAGAGTGAAACCTGAAAATTCAAACTCTTATTGCAAACGAATGCTTCAACCTCGAAGAACAAAATTTGCTGAGCCAAGTGGGCTTGGTGTACTGCTCATTACCACCAAGTATCTTCAAGATTGGGTGAAAAAACATATGCTGAGATTTCAGGACACTCGTAGTATTTTGGAAGCTTGGCAACCTCTTCCAAACGAAAGTGTGTTTCACCACTCAATCCTAGGGAAACTTCAATTGGACACAAACCATACAGATAGAACTTAGAACTACTTTATTGTGTCAAGTTTCAAGGGGCTAGCACAAACCGTGTTTGATTTGGAGTTCCAAATTCATCTATCAATATAGGAGAAAACAGAGTGAAACCTGAAAATTCAAACCCTTACTGCCAACGAATGCTTCAACCTAGAAGAACGAAATTTGCTGAACCCAGTGGGATTGGTGTACTGCTCATTAACCCCAAGTATCTTCAAGATTGGGTGAAAAAACATATGCTGAGATTTCAGGACACTCGTAGCTTTTTGGAAGCTTGGCAACCCGTTTCAAACGAAAGTGTGTTTCACCACTCCCTCCTAGGGCTACTTCAAGAGGAAACAAACCATACACATAGAACTTAGAACTACTTTATTGTGTCATGTTTGAAGGGGCTAGCACAAACCTTGCTTGATTTAGAATTCCAAATTCATGTATGAATATAGGAGAAAACAGAGTGAAACCTGAAAATTCAAACTCTTATTGCAAACGAATGCTTCAACTTAGAAGAACGAAATTTGCTGAGCCAAGTGGGATTGGTGTACTGCTCATTACGACCAAGTATCATCAAGATTGGGTGAAAAAGCATATGCTGATATTTCAGGACACTCGTAGTATTTTGGAAGCTTGGCAACCTCTTCCAAACGAAAGTGTGTTTCACCACTCCCTCCTAGGGAAACTTCAAGAGGAAACCAACCATTCAGATAGAACTTAGAACTACTTTATTGTGTCAAGTTTCAAGTGGCTAGCACAAACCGTGTTTGAGTTAGAGTTCCAAATTCATGTATAAATATAGGAGAAAACAGCGTGAAACCCGAAAATTCAAACTCTTACTGCCAACGAATGCTTCAACCTAGAAGAACGAAATTTGCTTAGCCAAGTGGTATGGTGTACTGCTCATTACCACCAAGTATCTTCAAGATTGGGTGAAAAAACATATGCTGAGATTTCAGGACACTCGTAGTTTTTTGGAAGCTTGGCAACCCCTTTCAAACGAAAGTGTGCTTCACCACTCCCTCCTAGGGCAACTTCAAGAGGAAACAAACCGTACAGATAGAACTTAGAACTACTTTATTGTGTCAAGTTTCAAGGTGCTAGCACAAACCGTTCTTGATTTAGAGTTCCAAATTCATGTATCCATATAGGAGAAAACAGAGTGAAACCTGAAAACTCAAACTCTTATTGAAAACGAATGCTTCAACCTAGAAGAACGAAATTTGCTGAGCCAAGTGGGATTGGTGTACTGCTCATTACCACCAAGTATCTTCAAGATTGGGTGAAAAAACATATGCTGAGATTTCAGGACACTCGTAGTATTTTGGAAGCTTGGCAGGCAACCTCTTCCAAACGAAAGTGTGTTTCACCACTCCCTCCTAGGGCTACTTCAAGAGGAAACAAACCATACAGATAGAACTTAGAACTACTTTATTGTGTCAAGTTTCAAGGGGCTAGCACAAACCGTTCTTGATTTAGTTCCAAATTCATGTATAATATAGGAGAAAACAGAGTGAAACCTGAAAATTCAAACTCTTATTGCAAACGAATGCTTCAACCTAGAAGAACGAAATTTGCTGAGTCAAGTGGGATTGGTGTACTGCTCATTACCCCCAAGTATCTTCAAGATTGGGTGAAAAAACATATGCTGAGATTTCAGGACACTCGTAGTATTTTGGAAGCTTGGCAACCCGTTTCAAACGAAAGTGTGTTTCACCACTCCCTCCTAGGGCTACTTCAAGAGGAAAAAAACCATACACATAGAACTTAGATCTACTTTATTATGTCAAGTTTCAAGGGGCTAGCACAAACCGTGCTTGATTTAGAGTACCAAATTCATGTATCAATATAGGAGAAAACAGAGTGAAACCTGAAAATTCAAACCCTTATTGAAAACGAATGCTTCAACCTAGAAGAACGAAATTTGCTGAGCCAAGTGGGCTTGGTGTACTGCTCATTACCACCAAGTATCTTAAAGATTGGGTGAAAAAACATATGCTGAGATTTCAGGACACTCGTAGTATTTTGAAAGCTTGGCAACCTCATCCAAAGGAAAGTGTGTTTCACCACTCCCTCCTAGGGAAACTTCAGGAAGAAACAAACCATAGAGATAGAACTTAGAACTACTTTATTGTGTCAAGTTTCAAGGGGCTAGCACAAACCGTGTTTGAGTTAGAGTTCCAAATTCATGTATAAATATAGGAGAAAACAGCGTGAAACCCGAAATTTCAAACTTTTATTGAATACAAATGCTTCAACCTAGAAGAACGAAATTTGCTTAGCCAAGTGGGATTGGTGTACTGCTCATTACCACCAAGTATCTTCAAGATTGGGTGAAAAAACATATGCTGAGATTTCAGGACACTCGTAGTTTTTTGGAAGCTTGGCAACCCCTTTCAAACGAAAGTGTGCTTCACCACTCCCTCCAAGGGCAACTTCAAGAGGAAACAAACCGTACAGATAGAACTTAGAACTACTTTATTGTGTCAAGATTCAAGGGGCTAGCACAAACCGTTCTTGATTTAGAGTTCCAAATTCATGTATCAATATAGGAGAAAACAGAGTGAAACCTGAAAATTCAAACTCTTATTGCGAAGGAATGCTTCAACCTAGAAGAACGAAATTTGCTGAGCCAAGTGGGCTTGGTGTACTGCTCATTACCGCCAAGTATTTTCAAGATTGGGTGAAAAAACATATGCTGAGATTTCAGGACACTCGTATTATTTTGGAAGCTTGGCAACCTCTTCCAAACGAAAGTGTGTTTCACAACTCCCCCCTAGGGCTACTTCAAGAGGAAACAAACCATACAGATAGAACTTAGAACTACTTTATTGTGTCAAGTTTCAAGGGGCTAGCACAAACCGTGCTTGATTTAGAGTTCCAAATTCATGTATCAATATAGGAGAAAAGAGAGTGAAACCTGAAAATTCAAACTCTTATTGCAAACGAATGCTTCAACCTAGAAGAACGAAATTTGCTGAACCCAGTGGGATTGGTGTACTGCTCATTACCAACAAGTATCTTCAAGATTGGGTGAAAAAACATATTCTGAGATTTCAGGACACTCGTAGTATTTTGGACGCTTGGCAACCTCTTCCAAACGAAAGTGTGTTTCACCACTCCCTTCTAGGGAAACTTCAATTGGACAAAAACCATACAGATAGAACTTAGAACTACTTTATTGTGTCAAGTTTCAAGGGGCTAGCACAAACCGTGTTTGATTTGGAGTTCCAAATTCATCTATCAATATAGGAGAAAACAGAGTGGAAACCTGAAAATTCAAACTCTTACTGCCAACGAATGCTTCAACCTAGAAGAACGAAATTTGCTGAACCCAGTGGGATTGGTGTACTGCTCATTAACCCCAAGTATCTTCAAGATTGGGTGAAAAAGCATATGCTGAGATTTCAGGACACTCGTAGTATTTTGGAAGCTCGGCAACCTCTTCCAAACGAAAGTGAGTTTCACCAATCCCTCCTAGGGAAACTTCAAGAGGAAACATCCATACAGATAGAACTTAGAACTACTTTATTGTGTCAAGTTTCAAGGGGCTAGCACAAAACGTGTTTGAGTTAGAGTTCCAAATTCATGTATAAATATATAAGAAAACAGCGTGAAACCCGAAATTTCAAACTTTTATTGAAAACGAATGCTTCAACCTAGAAGAACCAAATTTGCTTAGCCAAGTGGGATTGGTGTACTGCTCATTACCACCAAGTATCTTCAAGATTGGGTGAAAAAACATACGCTGAGATTTCAGGACACTCGTAGTTTTTTGGAAGCTTGGCAACCCCTTTCAAACGAAAGTGTGCTTCACCACTCCCTCCTAGGGCAACTTCAAGAGGAAACAAACCATACAGATAGAACTTAGAACTACTTTATTGTGTCAAGTTTCAAGGGGCTAGCACAAACCGTTCTTGATTTAGAGTTCCAAATTCATGTATGAATATAGGAGAAAACAGAGTGAAACCTGAAAATTCAAACTCTTATTGCAAACGAATGCTTCAACCTAGAAGAACGAAATTTGCTGAGTCAAGTGGGATTGGTGTACTGCTCATTACCCCCAAGTATCTTCAAGATTGGGTGAAAAAACATATGCTGAGATTTCAGGACACTCGTAGTTTTTTGGAAGCTTGTCAACCCATTTCAAACGAAAGTGTGTTTCACCACTCCCTCCTAGGGAAACTTCAATAGGACACAAACCATACAGATAGAACTTAGAACTACTTTATTGTGTCAAGTTTCAAGGGGCTAGCACAAACCGTGTTTGATTTTGAGTTCCAAATACATCTATCAATATAGGAGAAAACAGAGTGAAACCTGAAAATTCAAACCCTTACTGCCAACGAATGCTTCAACCTAGAAGAACCAAATTTGCTGAACCCAGTGGGATTGGTGTACTGCTCATTCACCCCAAGTACCTTCAAGATTGGGTGAAAAAACATATGCTGAGATTTCAGGACACTCTTATCTTTTTGGAAGCTTGGCAACCCGTTTCAAACGAAAGTGTGTTTCAACACTCCTTCCTAGGGCTACTTCAAGAGGAAACAAACCATACACATAGAACTTAGAACTACTTTATTGTGTCACGTTTCAAGGGGCTAGCACAAACCTTGCTTGATTTAGAGTTCCAAATTCATGTATGAATATAGGAGAAAACAGAGTGAAACCTGAAAATTCAAACTCTTATTGCAAACGAATGCTTCAAAATAGAAGAACGAAATTTGCTGAGCCAAGTGGGATTGGTGTACTGCTCATTACCACCAAGTATCTTCAAGATTGGGTGAAAAAGCATATGCTGAGATTTCAGGACACTCGTAGTATTTTGGAAGCTTGGCAACCTCTTCCAAACGAAAGTGTGTTTCACCACTCCCTCCTAGGGAAACTTCAAGAGGAAACCAAGCATTCAGATAGAACTTAGAACTACTTTATTGTGTCAAGTTTCAAGTGGCTAGCACAAACCGTGTTTGAGTTAGAGTTCCAAATTCATGTATAAATATAGGAGAAAACAGCGTGAAACCCGAAATTTCAAACTTTTATTGAAAACGAATGCTTCAACCTAGAAGAACGAAATTTGCTTAGCCAAGTGGGATTGGTGTACTGCTCATTACCACCAAGTATCTTCAAGATTGGGTGAAAAAACATATGCTGAGATTTCAGGACACTCGTAGTATTTTGGAAGCTTGGCAACCCCTTTCAATCGAAAGTGTGCTTCACCACTCCCTCCTAGGGCAACTTCAAGAGGAATCAAACCGTAAGATAGAACTTAGAACTACTTTATTGTGTCAAGTTTCAAGGGGCTAGCACAAACCGTTCTTGATTTAGAGTTCCAAATTCATGTATCAATATAGGAGAAAACAGAGTGAAACCTGAAAATTCAAACTCTTATTGCAAACGAATGCTTCAACCTAGAAGAACGAAATTTGCTGAGTCAAGTGGGATTGGTGTACTGCTCATTACCCCCAAGTATCTTCAAGATTGGGTGAAAAAACATATGCTGAGATTTCAGGACACTCGTAGTATTTTGGAAGCTTGGCAACACGTTTCAAACGAAAGTGTGTTTCACCACTCCCTCCTAGGGCTACTTCAAGAGGAAAAAAACCATACACATAGAACTTAGAACTACTTTATTATGTCAAGTTTCAAAGGGCTAGCACAAACCGTGCTTGATTTAGAGTACCAAATTCATGTATCAATATAGGAGAAAACAGAGTGAAACCTGAAAATTCAAACCCTTATTGAAAACGAATGCTTCAACCTAGAAGAACGAAATTTGCTGAGCCAAGTGGGCTTGGTGTACTGCTCATTACCACCAAGTATCTTAAAGATTGGGTGAAAAAACATATGCTGAGATTTCAGGACACTCGTAGTATTTTGAAAGCTTGGCAACCTCATTTAAAGGAAAGTGTGCTTCACCACTCCCTCCTAGGGAAACTTCAAGAGGAAACAAACCATACAGATAGAACTTAGAACTACTTTATTGTGTCAAGTTTCAAGGGGCTAGCACAAACCGTGTTTGAGTTAGAGTTCCAAATTCATGTATAAATATAGGAGAAAACAGCGTGAAACCCGAAATTTCAAACTTTTATTGAAAACGAATGCTTCAACCTAGAAGAACGAAATTTGCTTAGCCAAGTGGGATTGGTGTACTGCTCATTACCACCAAGTATCTTCAAGATTGGGTGAAAAAACATATGCTGAGATTTCAGGACACTCGTAGTTTTTTGGAAGCTTGGCAACCCCTTTCAAACGAAAGTGTGCTTCACCACTACCTCCAAGGGCAACTTCAAGAGGAAACAAACCGTACAGATAGAACTTAGAAGTACTTTATTGTGTCAAGTTTCAAGGGGCTAGCACAAACCGTTCTTGATTTAGAGTTCCAAATTCATGTATCAATATAGGAGAAAACAGAGTGAAACCTGAAAATTCAAACTCTTATTGCGAAGGAATGCTTCAACCTAGAAGAACGAAATTTGCTGAGCCAAGTGGGCTTGGTGTACTGCTCATTACCACCAAGTATATTCAAGATTGGGTGAAAAAACATATGCTGAGATTTCAGGACACTCGTATTATTTTGGAAGCGTGGCAACCTCTTCCAAACGAAAGTGTGTTTCACAACTCCCCCCTAGGGCTACTTCAAGAGGAAACAAACCATACAGATGGAACTTAGAACTACTTTATTGTGTCAAGTTTCAAGGGGCTAGCACAAACCGTGCTTGATTTAGAGTTCCAAATTCATGTATCAATATAGGAGAAAACAGAGTGAAACCTGAAAATTCAAACTCTTATTGCAAACGAATGCTTCAACCTAGAAGAATGAAATTTGCTGAGCCAAGTGGGCTTGGTGTACTGCTCATTACCAACAAGTATCTTCAAGATTGGGTGAAAAAACATATTCTGAGATTTCAGGACACTCGTAGTATTTTGGAAGCTTGGCAACCTCTTCCAAACGAAAGTGTGTTTCACCACTCCCTTCTAGGGAAACTTCAATTGGACACAAACATACAGATAGAACTTAGAACTACTTTATTGTGTCAAGTTTCAAGGGGCTAGTACAAACCGTGTTTGATTTGGAGTTCCAAATTCATGTATCAATATAAGAGAAAACAGAGTGAAACCTGAAATTCAAACTCTTACTGCCAACGAATGCTTCAACCTAGAAGAACGAAATTTGCTGAACCCAGTGGGATTGGTGTACTGCTCATTATCACCAAGTATCTTCAAGATTGGGTGAAAAAACATATGCTGAGATTTCAGGACACTCGTAGTTTTTTGGAAGCTTGGCAACCCGTTTCAAACGAACGTGTGTTTCACCACTCCCTCCTAGGGCTACTTCAAGAGGAAACAAACCATACACATAGAACTTAGAACTACTTAATTGTGTCAAGTTTCAAGGGGCTAGCACAAACCGTGCTTGATTTAGAGTTCCAAATTCATGTATCAATATAGGAGAAAACAGAGTGAAACCTGAAAATTCAAACTCTTATTGCAAACGAATGCTTCAACCTAGAAGAACGAAATTTGCTTAGCCAAGTGGGATTGGTGTACTGCTCATTACCACCAAGTATCTTCAAGTTTGGGTGAAAAAACATACGCTGAGATTTCAGGACACTCGTAGATTTTGGAAGCTTGGCAACCCCTTTCAAACGAAAGTGT
This sequence comes from Callospermophilus lateralis, assembly GCF_048772815.1. Classification (NCBI taxonomy): domain Eukaryota; kingdom Metazoa; phylum Chordata; class Mammalia; order Rodentia; family Sciuridae; genus Callospermophilus; species Callospermophilus lateralis. The sequence goes on from NW_027517978.1 coordinate 21,096, forward strand.
GCTTCACCACTCCCTCCTAGGGCAACTTCAAGAGGAAACAAACCATACAGATAGAACTTAGAACTACTTTATTGTGTCAAGATTCAAGGTGCTAGCACAAACCGTGTTTGAGTTAGAGTTCCAAATTCATGTATCAATATAGGAGAAAACAGCGGGAAACCCGAAATTTCAAACTTTTATTGAAAACGAATGCTTCAACCTAGAAGAACGAAATTTGCTGAGTCAAGTGGGATTCGTGTACTGCTCATTACCCCCAAGTATCTTCAAGATTGGGTGAAAAAACATATGCTGAGATTTCAGGACACTCGTAGTATTTTGGAATCTTGGCAACCTCTTCCAAACGAAAGTGTGTTTCGCAACTCCCTCCGAGGGAAACTTCAATAGGACACAAACCATACAGATAGAACTTAGAACTACTTTATTGTGTCAAGTTTCAAGGGGCTAGCACAAACCGTGTTTGATTTGGAGTTCCAAATTCATCTATCAATATAAGAGAAAACAGAGTGAAACCTGAGAATTCAAACTCTTACTGCCAACGAATGCTTCAACTAGAAGAACGAATTTGCTGAACCCAGTGGGATTGGTGTACTGCTCATTATCACCAAGTATCTTCAAGATTGGGTGAAAAAACATATGCTGAGATTTCAGGACACTCGTAGTTTTTTGGAAGCTTGGCAACCCGTTTCAAACGAACGTGTGTTTCACCACTCCCTCCTAGGGCTACTTCAAGAGGAAACAAACCATACACATAGAACTTAGAACTACTTAATTGTGTCAAGTTTCAAGGGGCTAGCACAAACCGTGCTTGATTTAGAGTTCCAAATTCATGTATCAATATAGGAGAAAACAGAGTGAAACCTGAAAATTCAAACTCTTATTGCAAACGAATGCTTCAACCTAGAAGAACGAAATTCGCTGAGCCAAGTGGGATTGGTGTACTGCTCATTACCACCAAGTATCTTCAAGATTGGGTGAAAAAACATATGCTGAGATTTCAGGACACTCGTAGTATTTTGGAAGCTTGGCAGGCAACCTCTTCCAAACGAAAGTGTGTTTCTCCACTCCCTCCTAGGGCTACTTCAAGAGGAAACAAACCGTACAGATAGAACTTAGAACTACTTTATTGTGTCAAGTTTCAAGGGGCTAGCACAAACCGTTCTTGATTTAGAGTTCCAAATTCATGTATCAATATAGGAGAAAACAGAGTGAAACCTGAAAATTCAAACTCTTATTGCAAACGAATGCTTCAACCTAGAAGAACGAAATTTGCTGAGTCAAGTGGGATTGGTGTACTGCTTATTGCCCCCAAGTATCTTCAAGATTGGGTGAAAAAACATATGCTGAGATTTCAGGACACTCGTAGTTTTTTGGAAGCTTGGCAACCCGTTTCAAACGAAAGTGTGTTTCACCACTCCCTCCTAGGGGCTACTTCAAGAGGAAACAAACCATACACATAGAACGTAGAACTACTTAATTGTGTCAAGTTTCAAGGGGCTAGCACAAACCGTGCTTGATTTAGAGTTCCAAATTCATGTATCAATATAGGAGAAAAGAGAGTGAAACCTGAAGATTCAAACTCTTATTGCAAACGAATGCTTCAACCTAGAAGAACGAAATTTCCTGAGCCAAGTGGGATTGGTGTACTGCTCATTACCAACAAGTATCTTCAAGATTGGGTGAAAAAACATATGCTGAGATTTCAGGACACTCGTAGTATTTTGAAAGCTTGGCAACCCGTTTCAAACGAAAGTGTGTTTCACCACTCCCTCCTAGGGCTATTTCAAGAGGAAAAAAACCATACACATAGAACTTAGAACTACTTTATTGTGTCAAGTTTCAAGGGGCTAGCCCAAACCGTGCTTGATTTAGAGTTCCAAATTCATGTATCAATATAGGAGAAAACAGAGTGAAACCTGAAAATTCAAACTCTTATTGCAAACGAATGCTTCAACCTAGAAGAACGAAATTTGCTGAGCCAAGTGGGATTGGTGTACTGCTCATTATCACCAAGTATCTTCAAGATTGGGTGAAAAAACATATGCTGAGATTTCAGGACACTCATAGTATTTTGGAAGCTTGGCAGGCAACCTCTTCCAAACGAAAGTGTGTTTCACCACTCCCTCCTAGGGCTACTTCAAGTGGAAACAAACCATACAGATAGAACTTAGAACTACTTTATTGTGTCAAGTTTCAAGGGGCTAGCACAAACCGTGCTTGATTTAGAGTTCCAAATTCATGTATCAATATAGGAGAAAACAGAGTGAAACCTGAAAATTCAAACTCTTATTGCAAACGAATGCTTCAACATAGAAGAACGAAATTTGCTGAGAAAGTGGGCTTGGTGTACTGCTCATTACCACCAAGTATCTCAAGATTGGGTGAAAAAACATATGCTGAGATTTCAGGACACTCGTAGTTTTTTGGAAGCTTGGCAACCCCTTTCAAACGAAAGTGTGCTTCACCACTCCCTCCTAGGGCTACTTCAAGAGGAAACAAACCATACAGATAGAACTTAGAACTACTTTATTGTGTCAAGTTTCAAGGGGCTATCACAAACCGTGTTTGAGTTAGAGTTCCAAATTCATGTATAAATATAGGAGCAAACAGCGTGAAACCCGAAATTTCAAACTTTTAGTGAAAACGAATGCTTCAACCTAGAAGAACGAAATTTGCTTAGCCAAGTGGGATTGGTGTACTGCTCATTACCACCAAGTATCTTCAAGATTGGGTGAAAAAACATATGCTGAGATTTCAGGACACTCGTAGTTTTTTGGAAGCTTGGCAACCCCTTTCAAACGAAAGTGTGCTTCACCACTCCCTCCAAGGGCAACTTCAAGAGGAAACAAACCGTACAGATAGAACTTAGAACTACTTTATTGTGTCAAGTTTCAAGGGGCTAGCACAAACCGTTTCTTGATTTAGAGTTCCAAATTCATGTATCAATATAGGAGAAAACAGAGTGAAACCTGAAAACTCAAACTCTTATTGCAAAGGAATGCTTCAACCTAGAAGAACGAAATTTGTTGAGCCAAGTGGGCTTGGTGTACTGCTCATTACCACCAAGTATTTTCAAGAGTGGGTGAAAAAACATATGCTGAGATTTCAGGACACTCGTATTATTTTGGAAGCTTGGCAACCTCTTCCCAAACGAAAGTGTGTTTCACAACTCCCTCCTAGGTCTACTTCAAGAGGAAACAATCCATACAGATAGAACTTAGAACTACTTTATTGTGTCAAGTTTCAAGGGGCTAGCACAAACCGTGCTTGATTTAGAGTTCCAAATTCATGTATCAATATAGGAGAAAACAGAGTGAATCCTGAAAATTCAAACTCTTATTGCAAACGAATGCTTCAACCTAGAAGATCGAAATTTGCTGAGCCAAGTGGGCTTGGTGTACTGCTCATTACCACCAAGTATCTTCAAGATTGGGTGAAAAAACATATGCTGAGATTTCAGGACACTCGTAGTATTTTGGAACCTTGGCAACCTCTTCCAAACGAAAGTGTGCTTCACCACTCAATCCTAGGGAAACTTCAATTGGACACAAACCATACAGATAGAACTTAGAACTACTTTATTGTGTCAAGTTTCAAGGGGCTAGCACAAACCGTGTTTGATTTGGAGTTCCAAATTCATCTATCAATATAGGAGAAAACAGAGTGAAACCTGAAAATTCAAACTCTTACTGCCAACGAATGCTTCAACCTAGAAGAACGAAATTTGCTGAACCCAGTGGGATTGGTGTACTGCTCATTATCACCAAGTATCTTCAAGATTGGGTGAAAAAACATATGCTGAGATTTCAGGACACTCGTAGTTTTTTGGAAGCTTGGCAACCCGTTTCAAACGAAAGTGTGTTTCACCACTCCCTCCTAGGGCTACTTCAAGAGGAAACACCATACACATAGAACGTAGAACTACTTAATTGTGTCAAGTTTCAAGGGGCTAGCACAAACCGTGCTTGATTTAGAGTTCCAAATTCATGTATCAATATAGGAGAAAAGAGAGTGAAACCTGAAGATTCAAACTCTTATTGCAAACGAATGCTTCAACCTAGAAGAACGAAATTTCCTGAGCCAAGTGGGATTGGTGTACTGCTCATTACCAACAAGTATTCAAGATTGGGTGAAAAAACATATGCTGAGATTTCAGGACACTCGTAGTATTTGAAAGCTTGGCAACCCGTTTCAAACGAAAGTGTGTTTCACCACTCCCTCCTAGGGCTATTTCAAGAGGAAAAAAACCATACACATAGAACTTAGAACTACTTTATTGTGTCAAGTTTCAAGGGGCTAGCCCAAACCGTGCTTGATTTAGAGTTCCAAATTCATGTATCAATATAGGAGAAAACAGAGTGAAACCTGAAAATTCAAACTCTTATTGCAAACGAATGCTTCAACCTAGAAGAACGAAATTTGCTGAGCCAAGTGGGATTGGTGTACTGCTCATTACCACCAAGTATTTTCAAGATTGGGTGAAAAAACATATGCTGAGATTTCCGGACACTCATAGTATTTTGGAAGCTTGGCAGGCAACCTCTTCCAAACGAAAGTGTGTTTCACCACTCCCTCCTAGGGCTACTTCAAGTGGAAACAAACCATACAGATAGAACTTAGAACTACTTTATTGTGTCAAGTTTCAAGGGGCTAGCACAAACCGTGCTTGATTTAGAGTTCCAAATTCATGTATCAATATAGGAGAAAACAGAGTGAAACCTGAAAATTCAAACTCTTATTGCAAACGAATGCTTCAACCTAGAAGAACGAAATTTGCTGAGAAAGTGGGCTTGGTGTACTGCTCATTACCACCAAGTATCTCAAGATTGGGTGAAAAAACATATGCTGAGATTTCAGGACACTCGTAGTTTTTTGGAAGCTTGGCAACCCCTTTCAAACGAAAGTGTGCTTCACCACTCCCTCCTAGGGCTACTTCAAGAGGAAACAAACCATACAGATAGAACTTAGAACTACTTTATTGTGTCAAGTTTCAAGGGGCTAGCACAAACCGTGCTTGATTTAGAGTTCCAAATTCATGTATCAATATAGGAGAAAACAGAGTGAAACCTGAAAATTCAAACTCTTATTGCAAACGAATGCTTCAACCTAGAAGAACGAAATTTGCTGAGCCAAGTGGGCTTGGTGTACTGCTCATTACCACCAAGTATCTTAAAGATTGGGTGAAAAAACATATGCTGAGATTTCAGGACACTCGTAGTATTTTGAAAGCTTGGCAACCTCTTCCAAACGAAAGTGTGTTTCACCACTCCCTCCTAGGGAATCTTCAAGAGGAAACAAACCATACAGATAGAACTTAGAACTACTTTATTGTGTCAAGTTTCAAGGGGCTAGCACAAACCGTTCTTGATTTAGAGTTCCAAATTCATGTATCAATATAGGAGAAAACAGAGTGAAACCTGATAATTCAAACTCTTATTGCAAACGAATGCTTCAACCTAGAAGAACGAAATTTGCTGAGTCAAGTTGAATGGTGTACTGCTCATTACCCCCAAGTATCTTCAGGATTGGGTGAAAAAACATATGCTGAGATTTCAGGACACTCGTAGTATTTTGGAAGCTTGGCAACCTCTTCCAAACGAAAGTGTGTTTCGCAACTCCCTCCTAGGGAAACTTCAATAGGACACAAACCATACAGATAGAACTTAGAACTACTTTATTGTGTCAAGTTTCAAGGGGCTAGCACAAACCGTGATTGATTTGGAGTTCCAAATTCATCTATCAATATAGGAGAACACAGAGTGAAACCTGAAAATTCAAACTCTTACTGCCAACGAATGCTTCAACCTAGAAGAACGAAATTTGCTGAACCCAGTGGGATTGGTGTACTGCTCATTATCACCAAGTATCTTCAAGATTGGGTGAAAAAACATATGCTGAGATTTCAGGACACTCGTAGTTTTTTGGAAGCTTGGCAACCCGTTTCAAACGAAAGTGTGTTTCACCACTCCCTCCTAGAGCTACTTCAAGAGGAAACAATCCATACACATAGAACTTAGAACTACTTTATTGTGTCAAGTTTCAAGGGGCTAGCACAAACCGTGCTTGATTTAGAGTTCCAAATTCATGTATCAATATAGGAGAAAACAGAGTGAAACCTGAAAATTCAAACTCTTATTGGAAACGAATGCTTCAACCTAGAAGAACGAAATTTGCTGAGCCAAGTGGGATTGGTGTACTGCTCATTACCACCAAGTATCTTCAAGATTGGGTGAAAAAACATATGCTGAGATTTCAGGACACTCATAGTATTTTGGAAGCTTGGCAGGCAACCTCTTCCAAACGAAAGTGTGTTTCACCACTCCCTCCTAGGGCTACTTCAAGTGGAAACAAACCATACAGATAGAACTTAGAACTACTTTATTGTGTCAAGTTTCAAGGGGCTAGCACAAACCGTGCTTGATTTAGAGTTCCAAATTCATGTATCAATATAGGAGAAAACAGAGTGAATCCTGAAAATTCAAACTCTTATTGCAAACGAATGCTTCAACCTAGAAGATCGAAATTTGCTGAGCCAAGTGGGCTTGGTGTACTGCTCATTACCACCAAGTATCTTCAAGATTGGGTGAAAAAACATATGCTGAGATTTCAGGACACTCGTAGTTTTTTGGAAGCTTGGCAACCTCTTCCAAACGAAAGTGTGTTTCACAACTCCCTCCTAGGGCTAGTTCAAGAGGAAACAAACCATACAGATAGAACTTAGAACTACTTTATTGTGTCAAGTTTCAAGGGGCTAGCACAAACCGTGCTTGATTTAGAGTTCCAAATTCATGTATCAATATAGGAGAAAATAGAGTGAAACCTGAAAATTCAAACTCTTATTGCAAACGAATGCTTCAACCTAGAAGAACGAAATTTGCTGATCCAAGTGGGCTTGGTGTACTGCTCATTACCACCAAGTATCTTCAAGATTGGGTGAAAAAACATATGCTGGGATTTCAGGACACTCGTAGTATTTTGGAAGCTTGGCAACCTCTTCCAAACGAAAGTGTGTTTCACCACTCAATCCTAGGGAAACTTCAATTGGACACAAACCATACAGATAGAACTTAGAACTACTTTATTGTGTCAAGTTTCAAGGGGCTAGCACAAACCGTGTTTTATTTGGAGTTCCAAATTCATCTATCAATATATGAGAAAACAGAGTGAAACCTGTAAATTCAAACTCTTACTGCCAACGAATGCTTCAACCTAGAAGAACGAAATTGGCTGAACCCAGTGGGATTGGTGTACTGCTCATTAACCCCAAGTATCTTCAAGATTGGGTGAAAAAACATATGCTGAGATTTGAGGACACTCCTAGCTTTTTGGAAGCTTGGCAACCCGTTTCAAACGAAAGTGTGTTTCACCACTCCCTCCTAGGGCTACTTCAAGAAGAAACAAACCATACACATAGAACTTAGAACTACTTTATTGTATCAAGTTTCAAGGGCCTAGCACAAACCGTGCTTGATTTAGAGTTCAAAATTCATGTATCAATATAGGAGAAAATAGAGTGAAACCTGAAAATTCAAACTCTTATTGCAAATGAATGCTTCAACCTAGAAGAACGAAATTTGCTGAGCCAAGTGGGATTGGTGTACTGCTCATTACCACCAAGTATTTTCAAGATTGGGTAAAAAGGCATATGCTGAGATTTCAGGACACTCGTAGTATTTTGGAAGCTTGGCAACCTCTTTCAAACGAAAGTGTGTTTCACCACTCCCTCCTAGGGAAACTTCAAGAGGAAACCAACCATTCAGATAGAACTTAGAACTACTTTATTGTGTCAAGTTTCAAGGGGCTAGCACAAACCGTGTTTGATTTAGAGTTCCAAATTCCTGTATCAATATAGGAGAAAACATAGTGAAACCCGAAATTTCAAACTTTTATTGAAAACGAATGCTTCAACCTAGAAGAACGAAATTTGCTTAGCCAAGTGGGACTGGTGTACTGCTCAATACCACCAAGTATCTTCAAGATTGGGTGAAAAAACATACGCTGAGATTTCAGGACACTCGTAGTTTTTTGGAAGATTGGCAACCCCTTTCAAACGAAAGTGTGCTTCACCACTCCCTCCTAGGGCTACTTCAAGAGGAAACAAACCATACAGATATAACTTAGAACTACTTTATTGTGTCAAGTTTCAAGGGGCTAGCACAAACCGTTCTTGATTTAGAGTTCCAAATTCATGTATCAATATAGGAGAAAACAGAGTGAAACCTGAAAATTCAAACTCTTATTGCAAACGAATGTTTCAACCTAGAAGAACGAAATTTGCTGAGTCAAGTGGGATTGGTGTACTGCTCATTACCCGCAAGTATCTTCAAGATTGGGTAAAAAAACATATGCCGAGATTTCAGGACACTCGTAGTATTTTGGAAGCTTGGCAACCTCTTCCAAACGAAAGTGTGTTTCGCAACTCCCTCCTAGGGAAACTTCAATAGGACACAAACCATACAGATAGAACTTAGAACAATTTTATTGTGTCAAGTTTCAAGGGGCAAGCACAAACCGTGTTTGATTTGGAGTTCCAAATTCATCTATCAATATAGGAGAAAACAGAGTGAAACCTGAAAATTCAAACTCTTACTGCCAACGAATGCTTCAACCTAGAAGAACGAAATTTGCTGAACCCAATGGGATTGGTGTACTGCTCATTATCACCAAGTATCTTCAAGATTGGGTGAAAAAACATATGCTGAGATTTCAGGACACTCGTAGTTTTTTGAAAGCTTGGCAACCCGTTTCAAACGAAAGTGTGTTTCACCACTCCCTCCTAGGGCTACTTCAAGAGGAAACAAACCATACACATAGAACTTAGAACTACTTTATTGTGTCAAGTTTCAAGGGGCTAGCACAAACCGTGCTTGATTTAGAGTTCCAAATTCATGTAACAATATAGGAGAAAACAGAGTGAAACCTGAAAATTCAAACACTTATTGCAAACGAATAGTTCAACCTAGAAGAACGAAATTTGCTGAGCCAAGTGGGATTGGTGTACTGCTCATTACCACCAAGTATCTTCAAGATTGGGTGAAAAAACATATGCTGAGATTTCAGGACACACGTAGTATTTTGGAAGCTTGGCAACCTCTTCCAAACGAAAGTGTGTTTCAGCACTCCCTCCTAGGGAAACTTCAAGAGGAAACAAACCATACAGATAGAATTTAGAACTACTTTATTGTGTCAAGTTTCAAGGGGCTAGCACAAACCGTTCTTGATTTAGAGTTCCAAATTCATGTATCAATATAGGAGAAAACAGAGTGAAACCTGAAAACTCAAACTCTTATTGCAAACGAATGCTTCAACCTAGAAGAACGAAATTTGCTGAGTCAAGTGGGATTGGTGTACTGCTCATTACCCCCAAGTATCTTCAAGATTGGGTGAAAAAACATATGCTGAGATTTCAGGGCACTCGTAGATTTTTGGAAGCTTGGCAACCCGTTTCAAACGAAAGTGTGTTTCACCACTCCCTCCTAGGGCTACTTCAAGAGGAAACAAACCATTCACATAGAACTTAGAACTACTTTATTGTGTCAAGTTTCAAGGGTGTAGCACAAACCGTGCTTGATTTAGAGTTCCAAATTCATGTATCAATATAGGAGAAAGCAGAGTGAAACCTGAAAACTCAAACTCTTAATGCAAACAAATGCTTCAACCTAGAAGAACGAAATTTGCTGAGCCAAGTGGGATTGGTGTTCTGCTCATTACCACCAAGTATCTTCAAGATTGGGTGAAAAAACATATGCTGAGATTTCAGGACACTCGTAGCTTTTTGGAAGCTGGCAACCCGAATCAAACGAAAGTGTGTTTCACCACTCCCTCCTAGGGCTACTTCAAGAGGAAACAAACCATACACATAGAACTTAGAACTACTTTATTGTGTCAAGTTTCAAGGGCCTAGCACAAACCGTGCTTGATTTAGAGTTCCAAATTCATGTATCAATATAGGAGAAAACAGAGTGAAACCTGAAAATTCAAACTCTTATTGCAAACGAATGCTTCAACCTAGAAGAACGAAATTTGCTGAGCAAAGTGGGATTGGTGTACTGCTCATTACCACCAAGTATCTTCAAGATTGGGTGAAAAAGCATATGCTGAGATTTCAGGACACTCGTAGTATTTTGGAAGCTTGGCACCCTCTTCCAAACGAAAGTGTGTTTCACCACTCCCTCCTAGGGAAACTTCAAGAGGAAACCAACCATTCAGATAGAACTTAGAACTACTTTATTGTGTCAAGTTTCAAGGGGCTAGCACAAACCGTGTTTGAGTTAGAGTTCCAAATTGATGTATAAATATAGGAGAAAACAGCGTGAAACCCGAAATTTCAAACTTTTATTGAAAACGAATGCTTCAACCTAGAAGAACGAAATTTGCTTAGCCAAGTGGGATTGGAGTACTGCTCATTACCACCAAGTATCTTCAAGATTGGGTGAAAAAACATATGCTGATATGTCAGGACTCTCGTATTTTTTGGAAGCTTGGCAACCCCTTTCAAACGAAGTGTGCTTCACCACTCCCTCCTAGGGCAACTTCAAGAGGAAACAAACCGTACAGATAGAACTTAGAACTACTTTATTGTGTCAAGTTTCAAAGGGCTAGCACAAACCGTTCTTGATTTAGAGTTCCAAATTCATGTATCAATATAGGAGAAAACAGAGTGAAACCTGAAAATTCAAACTCTTATTGCAAACGAATGCTTCAACCTAGAAGAACGAAATTTGCTGAGTCAAGTGGGATTGGTTTACTGCTCATTACCCCCAAGTATCTTAAAGATTGGGTGAAAAAACATATGCTAAGATTTCAGGACACTCGTAGTTTTTTGGAAGCTTGGCAACCTCTTATAACGAAAGTGTGTTTTGCAACTCCCTCCTAGGGAAACTTCAATAGGACACAAACCATACAGATAGAACTTAGAACTACTTTATTGTGTCAAGTTTCAATGGGCTAGCACAAACCGTGCTTGATTTAGAGTTCCAAATTCCTGTATCAATATAGGAGAAAACATAGTGAAACACGAAATTTCAAACTTTTATTGAAAACGAATGCTTCAACCTAGAAGAACGAAATTTGCTTAGCCAAGTGGGATTTGTGCACTGCTCATTACCCCCAAGTATCTTCAAGATTGGGTGAAAAAACATATGCTGAGATTTCAGGACACTCGTAGTTTTTTGGAAGCTTGGCAACCCCTTTCAAACGAAAGTGTGCTTCACCACTCCCTCCCAGGGAAACTTCAAGAGGAAACAAACCATACAGATAGAACTTAGAACTACTTTATTGTGTCAAGTTTCAAGGGGCTAGCACAAACCGTGTTTGATTTGGAGTTCCAAATTCATCTATCAATATAGGAGAAAACAGAGTGAAACCTGAAAATTCAAACTCTTACTGCCAACGAATGCTTCAACCTAGAAGAACGAAATTTGCTGAACCCAGTGGGATTGGTGTACTGCTCATTATCACCGAGTATCTTCAAGATTGGGTGAAAAAACATATGCTGAGATTTCAGGACACTCGTAGCTTTTTGGAAGCTTGGCAACCCGTTAAAACGAAAGTGTGATTCACCACTCCCTCCTAGTTGTACTTCAAGAGGAAACAAACCATACACATAGAACTTAGAACTACTTTATTGTGTCAAGTTTCAAGGGGCTAGCACAAACCGAGCTTGATTTAGAGTTCCAAATTCATGTATCAATATAGGAGAAAACAGAGTGAAACCTGAAAATTCAAACACTTATTGCAAACGAATGCTTCAACCTAGAAGAACGAAATTTGCTGAGTCAAGTGGGATTGGTGTACTGCTCATTACCCCCAAGTATCTTCAAGATTGGGTGAAAAAACATATGCTGAGATTTCAGGACACTCGTAGTATTTTGGAAGCTTGGCAATCTTCCAAACGAAAGTGTGTTTCGCAACTCCCTCCTAGGGAAACTTCAATAGGACAAAAAACCATACAGATAGAACTTAGAACTACTTTATTGTGTCAAGTTTCAAGGGGCTAGCACAAACCGTGTTTGATTTGGAGTTCCAAATTCATCTATCAATATAGGAGAAGACAGAGTGAAACCTGAAAATTCAAACTCTTACTGCCAACGAATGCTTCAACCTAGAAGAACGAAATTTGCTGAACCCAGTGGGATTGGTGTACTGCTCATTATCACCAAGTATCTTCAAGATTGGTTGAAAAAACATATGATGAGATTCCAGGACACTCGTAGTTTTTTGGAAGTTTGGCAACCTCTTCCAAACGAAAGTGTGTTTCACCACTCCCTCCTAGGGAAACTTCAAGAGGAAACAAACCATACAGATAGAACTTAGAACTACTTTATTGTGTCAAGTTTCAAGGGGCTAGCACAAACCCTGTTTGAGTTAGAGTTCCAAATTAGTGTATAAATATAGGAGAAAACAGCGTGAAACCCGAAATTTCAAACTTTTATTCAAAACGAATGCTTCAACCTAGAAGAACGAAATTTGCTTAGCCAAGTGGGATTGGTGTACTTCTCATTACCACCAAGTATCTTCAAGATTGGGTGAAAAAACATATGCTGAGATTTCAGGACACTCGTAGCATTTTGCAAGCTTGGCAACCTCTTCCAAACGAAAGTGTGTTTCACCACTCCCTCCTAGGGAAACTTCAAGAGGAAACAAACCATACAGATAGAACTTAGAACTACTTTATTGTGTCAAGTTTCAAGGGGCTAGCACAAACCTTGTATGAGTTAGAGTTCCAAATTCATGTATAAATATAGGAGAAAACAGCGTGAAACCCGAAATTTCAAACTTTTATTCAAAACGAATGTTTCAACCTAGAAGAACGAAATTTGCTTAGCAATGTGGGATTGGTGTACTGCTCATTACCACCAAGTATCTTCAAGATTGGGTGAAAAAACATATGCTGAGATTTCAGGACACTCGTAGTTTTTTGGAAGCTTGGCAACCCCTTTCAAACGGAAGTGTGCTTCACCACTCCCTCCTAGGGCAACTTCAAGAGGAAGCAAACCGTACAGATAGAACTTAGAACTACTTTATTGTGTCAAATTTCAAAGGGCTAGCACAAACCGTTCTTGATTTAGAGTTCCAAATTCCTGTATCAATATATCAGAAAACAGAGTGAAACCTGAAAACTCAAACTCTTATTGCAAACGAATGCTTCAACCTAGAAGAACGAAATTTGCTGAGTCAAGTGGGATTGGTGTACTGCTTATTACCCCCAAGTATCTTCAAGATTGGGTGAAAAAACATATGCCAAGATTTCAGGACACTCGTAGTTTTTTAAAGCTTGGCAACCCGTTTCAAACGAAAGTGTGTTTCACCACTTCCTCCTAGGGCTACTTCAAGAGGAAACAAACCATTCACTTAGAACATAGAACTACTTTATTGTGTCAAGTTTCAAGGGGCTAGCACAAACCGTGCTTGATTTAGAGTTCCAAATTCATGTATCAATATAGGAGAAAACAGAGTGAAACCTGAAAATTCAAACTCAAATTGCAAACGAATGCTTCAACCTAGAAGAACGTAATTTGCTGAGTCAAGTGGGATTGGTGTACTGCTCATTACCCCCAAGTATCTTCAAGATTGGGTGAAAAAACATATGCTGAGATTTCAGGACACTCGTAGTATTTTGGAAGCTTGGCAACCTCTTGCAAACGAAAGTGTGTTTCTCCACTCCCTCCTAGGGAAACTTCAATAGGAAACAAACCATACAGATAGAACTTAGAATTACTTTATTGTGTCAAGTTTCAAGGGGTAGCACAAACCGTGTTTGAGTTAGAGTTCCAAAATCATGTATAAATATAGGAGAAAACATCGTGAAACCCGAAATTTCAAACTTTTATTGAAAACGAATGCTTCAACCTAGAAGAACGAAATTTGCTTAGCCAAGTGGGATTGGTGTACTGCTCATTACCACCAAGTATCTTCAAGATTGGGTGAAAAAGCATATGCTGAGATTTCAGGACACTCGTAGTTTTTTGGAAGCTTGGCAACCCCTTTCAAACGAAAGTGTGCTTCACCACTCCCTCCTAGGGCAACTTCAAGAGGAAACAAACCGTACAGATGGAACTTAGAACTACTTTATTATGTCAAGTTTCAAGGGGTAGCACAAACCTTTCTTGATTTAGAGTTCCAAATTCATGTATCAATATAGGAGAAACAGAGTGAAACCTGAAAACTCAAACTCTTATTGCAAACGAATGCTTCAACCTAGAAGAACGAAATTTGCTGAGTCAAGTGGGATTGGTGTACAGCTCATTACCCCCATGTATCTTCAAGATTGGGTGAAAAAACATATGCTGAGATTTAAGGACACTCGTAGTATTTTGGAAGCTTGGCAACCTCTTCCAAACGAAAGTGTGTTTCGCAACTCCCTCCTAGGGAAACTTCAATAGGACACAAACCATACAGATAGAACTTAGAACTACTTTATTGTGTCAAGTTTCAAGGGGCTAGCACAAACCGTGCTTGATTTAGAGTTCCAAATTCATGTATCAATATAGGAGAAAACAGAGTGAAACCTGAAAATTCAAACTCTTATTGCAAACGAATGCTTCAACCTAGAAGAACGAAATTTGCTGAGCCAAGTGGGATTAGTGTACTGCTCATTACCACCAAGTATCTTCAAGATTGGGTGAAAAAAACATATGCTGAGATTTCAGGACTCTCGTAGTATTTTGGAAGCTTGGCAACCTCTTCCAAACGAAAGTGTGTTTCACCACTCCCTCCTAGGGAAACTTCAAGAGGAAACAAACCATACAGATAGAACTTAGAACTACTTTATTGTGTCAAGTTTCAAGGGGCTAGCACAAACCGTGTTTGAGTTAGAGTTACAAATTCATGTACAAATATAGGAGAAAACAGCGTGAAACCCTAAATTTCAAACTTTTATTGAAAATGAATGCTTCAACCTAGAAGAACGAAATTTGATTAGCCAAGTGGGATTGGTGTACTGCTCATTACCACCAAGTATCTTCAAGATTGGGTGAAAAAACATATGCTGAGATTTCAGGACACTCGTAGCTTTTTGGAAGATTGGCAATCCGTTTCAAACGAAAGTGTGTTTCACCACTCCCTCCTAGGGCTACTTCAAGAGGAAACAAACCATTCACATAGAACTTAGAACTACTTTATTGTGTCAAGTTTCAAGGGGCTAGCACAAACCGTGCTTGATTTAGAGTTCCAAATTCATGTATCAATATAGGAGAAAACAGAGTGAAACATGAAAATTCAAACTCTTATTGCAAACGAATGCTTCAACCTAGAAGAACGAAATTTGCTGAGTCAAGTGGGATTGGTTTACTTCTCATTACCCCCAAGTATCTTAAAGATTGGGTGAAAAAACATATGCTGAGATTTCAGGACACTCGTAGTTTTTTGGAAGCTTGGCAACCTCTTATAACGAAAGTGTGTTTTGCAACTCCCTCCTAGGGAAACATCAATAGGACACAAACCATACAGATAGAACTTAGAACTACTTTATTGTGTCAAGTTTCAAGCAGCTAGCACAAACCGTGTTTGATTTGGAGTTCCAAATTCATCTATCAATATAGGAGAAAACAGAGTGAAATCTGAAAATTCAAACTCTTACTGCCAACGAATCCTTCAACATAGAAGAACGAAATTTGCTGAGCCCAGTGGGATTGGTGTACTGCTCATTATCACCAAGTATCTTCAAGATTGGGTGAAAAAACATATGCTGAGATTTCAGGACACTCGTAGTTTTTTGGAAGCTTGGCAACCCGTTTCAAACGAAAGTGTGTTTCACCACTCCCTCCTAGGGCTACTTCAAGAGGAAACAAACCATACACATAGAACTTAGAACTACTTTATTGTGTCAAGTTTCAAGGGGCTAGCACAAACCGTGCTTGATTTAGAGTTCCAAATTCATGTATCAATATAGGAGAAAACAGAGTGAAACCTGAAAATTCAAACTCTTATTGCAAACGAATGCTTCAACCTAGAAGAACGAAATTTGCTGAGCCAAGTGGGCTTGGTGTACTGCTCATTACCACCAAGTATCTTCAAGATTGGGTGAAAAAACATATGCTGAGATTTCAGGACACTCGTAGTATTTTGGAAGCTTGGCAACCTTTTCCAAACGAAAGTGTGTTTCACCACTCCCTCCTAGGGAAACTTCAAGAGGAAACCAACCATTCAGATAGAACTTAGAACTACTTTATTGTGTCAAGTTTCAATGGGCTAGCACAAACCGAGCTTGATTTAGAGTTCCAAATTCCTGTATCAATATAGGAGAAAACAGAGTGAAACACGAAATTTCAAACTTTTATTGAAAACGAATGCTTCAACCTAGAAGAACGAAATTTGCTTAGCCAAGTGGGATTTGTGCACTGCTCATTACCCCCAAGTATCTTCAAGATTGGGTGAAAAAACATATGCTGAGATTTCAGGACACTCGTAGTTTTTTGGAAGCTTGGCAACCCCTTTCAAACGAAAGTGTGCTTCACCACTCCCTCCCAGGGAAACTTCAAGAGGAAACAAACCTTAAGGATAGCAACGTAGAACTACTTTATTGTGTCATGTTTCAAGTAGCTAGCACAAACCGTGTTTGAATTAGAAGTTCTAACTGCATCTGTCAATATAGGAGAAAACAGAGGTGAAACCTGAAAATTCAAACTCTTCCTGCAAACGAATGCTTCAACCTAGAAGAACGAAATTGAACCCAGTGGGATTGGTGTACTGATCATTACTTGAATGTATCATGAAGATTGGATGAAAAAATATATGTTGAGATTTCAGGAGACTCTAGTTTTTTGAAAGTTTGGCAACCCCTTTCA